>NC_068391.1:475749-501094 GCF_023724105.1 Carassius gibelio | reverse complement strand
TCGCTTTTGGAAGGATTCCAGATCTGTAGTATTTCTGATACTTTACTCGGGACTTGGTGAATAGTACACTGCATAAAGGCCGCATTTAGTTCAAAGGGGTTATGAATTTCCCATGATTCTCCTGTAGCTGAGACAGTTATTATAATACCATAGAGCAGCTTAATTGAACCAGTGCCAAATCACTTTTTATAGCTCTTTCCAGCATTGCCAGTATGTAATTTAATGTCATGTGATTTAAGAGTGTGCTGTTCAAAAGCATGTGAGCTCTTTCTGTGTTCACGCAGGCGGAGCTAGACTTGGAGAAGGGATTGGAGATGAGGAAAAGGGTGTTGTCTGGAATCCTGGCCAGTGAAGAGACCTACCTCAGCCATCTGGAAGCGCTGTTACTGGTAAAAGTGCCTGAAGTTTGATTTTGCTAACTGTGCATGATAACATTTGCACAAGGAGTCTTATAAGTGAGATATGCAGGTCAACTGAGTGATTATACCACTGATCTTAAAATAAGACTACCTTACCCATCATCTGCAACAGGATTTAAATACACATAAATATATGTGTGATTATGTACATTAGCAGGGGAAACTTAAGCCAAAAGCACACTCTAACTGAAGCATAATATACATTAATATATGTGTGTGTGTGTATATATATATATATATATATATATATATATATATATATATATATATATATATATATATACATACATACATACATACATACATACATACATATACGGGAATACATCACATTTTAAAATATATTAAAATAGAAAACTTCTCATTAAAATGTCTGTTTCTGCTCCTTTGTCAGCCCATGAAGCCCCTGAAAGCAGCAGCCACCACCTCCCAGCCTGTCCTGACCGCTCAACAGATCGAAACCATCTTCTTTAAAGTGCCTGAGCTCTATGAGATCCACAAAGAATTCTATGATAGCCTTTTACCCAGAGTGCAGCAGTGGAGTCACCACCAATGTGTGGGAGACCTTTTCCAAAAACAAGTGAGTAAATTTCTGTGCATTTGATCCTTTTCAGGTTAAAAACAACATAATGTTGAAATAGACCCTATTTACTTATTATCAGGGTCTGACATAAACAAACTTTTTTTTTAACTCCTCCCACCAAATCCCCCACTCCACCAACTTTCATAATTTTGATTGATAATTGTCCTGTTTACTCAGCATTTAATATTGACTTAAAAATAAAATAAAAATAATATATATATATATATATATATATATATATATATATATATATATATATATATATATATATATATATGTGTGTTTGTGTATACATGTATATATGTATAATCAGAGTCTGGTTTTGAATATAACTGTGAATTGAGAATTTAGAGTAAATAATTATTCTGATTAAAAAAGTAAAGAATTCTGATCATAGTGAAATCACTTCAGCTGTCCATTCTCTTTCCACATTTGTGCCCCTAGAGACTGAATAAGAGTGAACATTTATCTCTAAATCAATGAATCTTTAAAAAAATCATTTATGCCCCTAGAGCAATGCCGTACAGTCACACAATGTCTGGACTGCACGAGCCTCTGTAACGTTGAAAATCACATCTCAATGCTGCCTTTTTTCACCAAGCCACTTGAGCAGATACTACAGTGTGTGCTTTGTGTCTCGAGCAGAGGCTATTAATAGTGCCATTCGAAGATTGTGTTCTCTATCTCTTGCACTCCCCCACACCTTTTCCATTAAGTTATTTCCTCACGTGACTCTGCTGACTGTTAGTGGGGCATATAAATCCGTAATCAGTCTGTCTTGCCAGCGCAAACACGTGTCATATTCCACATTTATTTATCTTTCCATTTTCCCCTTCATTGTTCCCCACTTTCACCTTCCCACGCGTAATAAACGGAAGCTACAGTCGCCAAGTTGCGTTTTCTCCCAGAAGGTGCTTGGCTTTCCTCAGACAGTCAGTTAGTCAGTCAGGCAGTCATTTTGGCCTGAGGCTATTTGCCACTGATCCCCTCTCCGACGTCCATTAACAAGAATCCGAGGCAGCAGACAAGGCACTGCTCAAGGATGCAGCCTCCCTGAAAAGACAGTTGCTCGCAGCAGGAGAGACAAGTAGACGAATGAATGAGCAAGATCTAGTCAAAGTCGGTGATAGAAATGTTTCCTGCTGTTTGTTTTGTGTCTTCCTTCCTGAGAGCTCATGTTGAGTAAGAAAACGCAATGCAAATCATAAGCAATGTATGTCAAAGGTGTTGCTCGTTGTCCTGCTCAGCTGTGAAAGAGATGCTAATATTCCTAATCACTTGCAATAAATGTTTTACGCCTGTCGCTGACACACATGTAAATTCTCTGGAGAATTTTTCTCTTTCTATCAGCGAGAAATTCTGACATTACCATCTTTTCTGTGACCTGAATGAGGAATATCATTGTGTCAACACAGACTGGGGTGTCTATCTATCCATCCATCCATCCATCCATCAAAGCTCAAAAAATGTCCTATTCCACTTTCAGACCTCAAACCTACTATAAACGCGTATATCCTCAAAAATTGGCAAGCCGAATGGGATCAGTATAGCACAAATAAACTTTACCAAATCAATCCTGTGGTTGGTTGAAAACATTAGCCTATGTCCATTTTTAAACTTGGTATGACCACGTTATCTGCACCATCTGCTGAATAGGCCACTTCAGATGTAGGTTTTGTTAATGGGTGAAGATGCTCTTTAATGCCTCTTATGCCAGAGTCCATTATCTCTGAAACATATTTTGAGGGACTGTGATATTTTGAACTCCTCTGGGACTCATTACTTTTCTGTTGATCCTTATTAAATTATTTTTAATGAAATGAAACCATATTTAGTTTCTTTTTTATATATATATATATAAAAGATAAACTTAAAAAACGTAAAATAAATTTGTTTCTGTCTACATTTCTTCCATTTTGTTTTTTTTTGACTGATTCACATATATTACATAACATAATGAGCAATTTGTATCCTTCAAATGAAATTTAGTGTCTACTCTGAGGTCTCTGTTTAGTTGGTTTTGTATGTTTTAAAAACATTTGATTCAAGTTGCTTCAGTCTATTGACATTGCTAAATTTTCTGTTTCTTGCTTCAGCTTAATGCATCTCCTCACAGTGCTCAGCCATGGTTTGACTCGACCCGGCATGTGTTGTCGTTGCTTTATTACGGTCATCATCCTTCTCCACGCTGTAATGAGGTTGTCGCAGAGTAAATTCCTGTCCTCCATGCAGCAGATAGATTCTGGCCCAGAGCAGCTGTTTCTGCTCAGCATGGAGAGGATTGTACACACTGCGAAAATGACTTCACTTATGGTCTTTTTGGCCTGTGCAGAATAAAAGATTTATCCCCGGACATACCTCCAAACCTGGATGTGTACTTGTGGGATGAGATTGACTGATGACAAAAACAGTGGTGGCATTCGTTCATGTCCAGCATTTGTGGTTATTTTTTTTTTTTGTTACCAAAAACATTTTGTTTTAGCAAATAATTTGTTGTTCTCTCCTTTTGTAATGACTATGGCTAAAGTTATACAGGTATGGAATGAAATGAAAATGAATAAATGTAAATAGAATTGCAATTTTTGGTTGAATAATCATTTTAATGGTACAGTAACAAAAGTATAGAGTCATAAGGGCGAAAACTTGGTGGAAATCTAATCTAAAGCTATTCAATTTAAAGTGTAAAACTAAATTGCTACCAAATGTTTGAAGAAATCAATAAGATCTTCTACATTAATGTTGTCAACTCCACACGGTCAGTCCAGCTAGACAAATGCCTTAGCTGGCTGAGCTCCAGCTTATTTATTATCATGACTATACAACCACACAAATCCTTTATCATCTTATGTATATTTGTGTTTTGAGAGATTGATTGAGCCATTTCCAGAGAGAGGTTTCCAGCTCTACCAGGATGGCTATGGAGATTTGATGGGCTAAATCAAATTTTCAATTGTGCTTTTTACAAGAGCCAGCAGCATGCATTAATTGTTCACTGTAGAGTTGGCCTCTGCTGCCATGGCAACTTCTGTTGTGGGCTCTATAGCCACACACAGCAACAGCCCAGCTGCTCCTGTGGCGATGACACTGTCCTGTCTGTCCATCCCATGTCACCATGGCGAGTCCTTGCTTGCATCTCACTCATTACTGATAGTGTCGCCAGAAGCAGGAACTGCCATTTTAGATATACTCTTGAATCCCAACAGTTTGGATCCAACTGTTTTAAAGTCCACCATAAATGGGCAACAAAGACAGAGAGATGCATGAGTGGATATGACTCACTTTGTTTTTTCTTCCTGCAGGCTAGCCAGCTTGGAGTGTACAGGGCCTTTGTGGATAATTACGAACTCGCAGTGGAGACAGCAGAGAAGTGCTGTCAAGCGAACACACAGTTCGCAGAGATCTCTGAGGTAATGCCTTATGGAGTGCTCAAGGTCTTGTTATTCTAATACGAGAACAGATACCTCTACCCCAAATCCCCAGCTTAGTTATTACCAAAGCAACCTAAGCTTCTGATTGGTTAGAAGGCATAGAATCCAGTAACATAGTTGATACCAATACCAGTGAAATGTAATTATTCTTGAGACCAATTTTGATAACAGCACAAATATATATATATATTTGATATGGAAATCCCTAATTCGGGCTTATTGTATTGGTTAAAGTTAGAAAATAAGAACGTGGAATTGTAGCCTCAACAACTTCCAATCAGATCTGATTCTGTGTCCTTGATGCATCCTGCCATCAAAGAGCCAGTAATTTTCAGCTTTTATGCGGGGCTTTACCTGCCGCACTCCTCCATGGGGTCACTCAGTGTGACTGATTAACCAGAGAGACCAGGATAGCAGATCTAAAAGTGGCGCTCAGCACTCTTCAGAGTTCAGCAGGAGATTTTATGCCTTGCTAAATGTTATAAAGAGAGGCTGTCTGGAATAAAATCTACATGATGATGCTCACTTCGTCCCACTTTATTCCCTCTACCAGCCGTTGTCATGCCAACTACTACTTCCCTTTACACTTTGGATATTCCTCCCTTCTAGCACCACTAAAGGCGAACATTAGGATAATTGTTTGTTCACACTGGCGGGGGTGGACAATTTCTAGTGGGTTCTAGAGCGTATTGCCACCAGTGTAAACCTTGCAATAGGAAACATTTACTTAGTGCATATGTAGATGAAATGTGACTGATTTATTCATTTAGTCTCTCCCAAAAGGGATTATTTCAATATACAGCCAGTAAAAGAGAGAAAACATGTATATACGTCATAACACTTGTACACAGTCAAGTACAGTATTTAACAGTAAGCTTTGTTTGTTTTTACATTTAATATTTGAACTATAATGTGCTATTTACAAGTCTGATAAGCTGCAAGGTTGGCAAAACCGCCGGCTAGTGATGCCAAATTAGCCGTTATTTTAATCATGACTGTGTAACAAGTTTTATGTGAACATAACCATCTACATAACCAGCTATCATTTGTTAGGAGAATATCTCCTATAATATGGTGAAAATAGTTGTTCTGCAATAGTAATCTGTTGTCCTTTATGGGATAACAGTTACCAGCCCTGCATAATGGTGTGCACGTCACAGGTTTATTGATCCTGGGTTTGTCTCTGATATCTCTGCAGAGTCTCAAGGTCAGGAGCACCAAGGAGTGCAAGGACCTCACAGCCAAATACTCACTGGAAAGTAAGAAACAATAGAACTGCATTCATTGTTTTTACGTGGTATTGGATTATGTGTTCATTATATTATCTGTAGTATTTTCATTGAGCTTAAGTGTTGCACATTTTGCTCTCAGCATGTAATGTCATTTCTTCTTTTAAATTCAGTTGCATAAAACCCATTGAGTGGGTGTATTAGATAAGGTTTCAAACATCGCCATTTGAGCCTGCAGTATGAAAGTGGCTCTTGTGAATAATCGCCCACTGTGTGTGTGTTCTCTTCTTTTTTGTCTTTGCCAGCTCTGCTTTATAAACCAGTGGACAGAGTGACCCGGAGCACGCTTGTTTTACATGTGAGTCAACATTAGTTTATCATAATATTTTCTTTATTTCTTTTTATTCCATATCCAATTAAATTTGAAATCGTAGTGTACTTAGTCCAAAGGGCACTGCAAACAACACAGGGAACAAATGCACATTGATATATCACTTCATAGGACATGACTGTGCTGCCTTATTGAACGTTGCAGTTTCTCTCATTCATAGCAGTGCTTGTTCACTGACCCCGGTGTATATTGTAAATGGTCTTTGGTTTTGAATTGTTTTTTTTACTAGTTTTTGAATAAATCCATTTTTCGTTGAATTTTGTTTATTTTATACAGGATCTTCTGAAACACACACCTACTAGTCACCCAGATTACCCCCTTCTGCAGGACGCCCTCCGCATCTCACAGAACTTCCTGTCCAGCATTAACGAAGAGAGCACACCTCGCCGACAGTCCATGACAGTGAAGAAGGGAGAGGTGAGTGTAGAAACCCCTCCTTCCCTCCATCGTACCCCTCTCACTCCCTCAGAAGTCCTCCATCTTTTTAACGAAGTAGTGTTTGTCAAAAACATATTTTTAAAGGGCACAGAAATGTCAAAATTCCAGGTTGCACATAGTCCAGGTGCCCTGAAGCCATCCAGCCAGTGAGCTCCCATCAGGATATACAGCCAGTCATTTCCATCCATCTCAGAGCCAGCCCACCCTCTGCTCTCCATGAAAACTATCCTTGGGCGATTCTGCCTTCTCTCTTTTTCACACTAGCATATACTCTCTATCTCCACAGAGAGTTTATTCTATAAATAAAACATGCTCTATTTGTTACTGAACTCTTTGCTGCATTTGAGTTGTTTGTGCTCAGATCTAGTGGGATTTATTTTTAATCATCTCTTCAGTATCTGCTTACTAATACTCGAGTCATGATAATGTCATTTTTTAAAGGCGGTAAAAAAGCACATACCTTCGCTGACCCCAGCCAAGAAGATCACCCTTAAAGAGATCTTGGGAAGATACATTTGGTTTTTGACATGGAGAATCTTTGTGCCGCCCCCTTCATCGCAGCAATGTGGCCTCAGGAGAGTGGCAGATTAATTGTTGCTGTATGATTGATGGCGAGCAGTGCTTGCGTGTAATTTGCCTTAATGACCCACCTCGCTCTGTTTTGCAACTCATTGATTATTCATAATAGGCCATCTTGTGTGGAACAGGCTCCGCCTACTTCAAGTAAACTGTGAGGGAGAGTTTGCTACTACTCTCTACACCCCTCCCGCCTTACACCCTCGGGGCCAACTGATCAAATATTGATAGTATGTGCATGAAAGAAACTCATGGAAATCAATGTTGTTGTGGAGCTTATTGTCTTTCAGTAGAGTCTAAGAAAACACAAGCCTTAGTTTGCCTTCCTTTATAGTTTCTAGATGATTTAATAACCATGATTTCTTTTTTATCTAAGGCTTGCATCATTAATACCATTTCTCATATTGCAGGGACTTAAAGAGACCATGATTATTAAAATTTGGCATGTAGCATTCTAAAAATAGCTTAGGACACCTTAGAAATTGTGTATCTATATCCACATTATATATATTGGTTATCAGCCAGTATTACAGTTTTATTTTTTATTCATCAGTATCATGATTAGGATATATATTAGTGGTGGGCTAAATAACTAAATAACAGTTAATGCTATTTTCGGCGTTAACGTGCTGCGTTAACGTGAGACTCTTATCGGGCGATAAAAAAAATAGTGCCGTTAATCTATTCTTTAAAGTTGGGTTGGGAGCTGTGTCTATACTAAGCAAGCTATGATTACTTTCACCTTGATATTTTAGCGCGGATGTATACCTAGCCGAATCTGTAGGGGGCGGGAACGAGTCTTTAAACCTGTGTGTATGCCTACTGTGAAATTACCACATCAAACGTGACGTGCTAACATGGATGCAGCTAAGATGCCGCCGGGTTTGCTTCAGGGAATTAAAAAAAAAAGAAGCTTCCCAATGGAAACCTCGACAAGACGCACGCCTGTTCGACACATAATCCATCTGCAGTGCGAATGCAGTCCGTGTGCGTTACATATGTGGTGCTGAAGCATCACGGACTCATATTCATTATGCTTTCACGCAGGACGCCTTTGCAGTCCGCTACTCGGTACGTAAATGATCGCTCCTGGAATGCACTGACGGACCACAACCGCGTGAACGCTGGAATCCGTTAACATGGGTGCGTAAAAAAATACGAAATGCATACGCACTGCAGACAGACTGTGTGTGAAACAGGCGTAAGGTTGTTTGCACCTTGTGCAATGTGGAATTAGTTTACATCTTTCTCAAGCACTTTGTGATGGATTTTGGAAACAGGAAACTGGTCTGGTCCCTGGTCTAATGCACCACCTGGCTTGAGAAACCCATTCTAAAAGACTTACTTTTAGTCATTATTTTATTTGGGTAGCACACATATTCTGAATGCCTTTGGCAGAATTCAAATGAGCCATTTTAATCTAGATTAATGTAGATTAATTCCAGGATTACAGTGAGATTAATCTAGATTTTAAAAAATAATCTATGCCCACCTCTAATATATATATATATATCAGCTGATATTGGATATTTAATTTTACATGCTCACCCTCTCCCCCTTTTTTATATTCATAGTACCATCTAATGCTCATATTAATGCAGATTTTTTAAACAGATCTTTAAAAATAATTCAGTAATGCTTTTAAATGTTTTCTTAAGAAAATCTCGAAATGAATATCCATTTTTCATACTGTACATTAAATGTAGCATATTAAGCTTATCTATTTTGTTTGCTTGTAGGTTTTTTAGTGTTGTATTTTTTATTTATTTACACAAACTAGTATAGTTTTTTTTTAGCCATTCATTGGTTTCCTGTTATAACAAAAATAATTACTGGTTTATTGGCATTGGCTATAATTTGTATGTCATTGTATAATTTGTACTTCTTATTGTTTTGTTTTTTTTCATTTAGTTATTTAGTTCATTTAGTTTTTTAATTTAGTTCTAGAGATGCATCTAGCTTAAGTAGAGAGGTACAGTATGGTGCCCTAAGCTTACTTCTTTGGTTGATACAAATGAACAATGATCTCATTATTTAAGAGTAACTTCAGAACTGATATCAGTGGGCAGCTAGAAGCATTAACATGATTGTTCAGGTCATGGTTGCGTTGATTAGCTATGGGCTTCTAGTGTTACCCATTCTGGAAACTGGAGGTATGTGGGTGAGAGAGAGAAAAGAGATTCAGGGTGGCCCCAGAGGCCTGCACTTGCTGGGCTGAAGCCAGTTAATTAAAATGCAAATTAACCTGCCGATTTCAGAAAGCAGCTTTCACCGTCTGCCATACACTCGCACACAGCGATGTATGATGGGCTTTGTATGTAGTTGCTGCACACATGTGACATTGCAGACACACACTCATTCACAATGTAAATATGTATATGAAGTGTCTGCACTATGCACAAAAGGCACATAAACACAAACCAATCCAAACATGCTAACTCCTGAATATACACGTCAAACATATGCATACACAACCAGATGACCTCGGGCTCGTCGAAGCCACCTGCTCTGTTCAAAAGACTATCACAAACGTATGCACATCAACATACCACACACAGACTCATGTGATGAGCATTTTGCTTCTTACCTTTAGGACACAGTCCGTTGAGAGGTAATTTAAGCACATAAAAAATTACTTGATTCTTTTTGAACAATGTAACACAGCCAGGGATATGCTCATAATACTAATAAAATAAAAATATATTAAACATAATTTTAAGTAGCATGTTAAGAAGGCTAAACATGTGCAACCCAGAGGGTTTCTGTCTTAACCACACAAACACAAACAGTTTGAGCCGCTCAGTTTTGTAATTCTGAATGACTGTGTGTTTAATTTTCAGTGGTTTCAGTCTGTTTGTAGTGGGTGATTATGAGATATTGCTATTGTCATGTTTTTACTGGAGGCAAACTGTTGGAAAATGTCATCTGATGTGCTGAGACAGCTCATTTGAGCGTGTCCTCTTTTACAGAGAGGAAAAAGCACATCATGTTTGCTGTAGACTAGTAAGATACTGGTATAGATTTGTGAACAGTGCACAGTAGAGTACAACTGTTTGCGGAAGAAATTGAACTAAGAAACCAAGCATGTTTGTTTTTGGATATGTGTGTCTGTGCCTGTTCTGGAAATGTCAGTCATGTCATTGCTGATATATACGGTAGTGCTTTTTGAAATAAAACAGCGTTTAGTGTCTTCTGTTGGTTATATGTTTTTATTGTATTGTTGTTTGTTGAATAGAATGTATAAGGGAGTTAACCACTTATTAAGTAAAGTGAGCAGTTCCCTGGCCTTTTAGAGATACAAAGATCTTTTGTGCACTTTATGTTTTAGTCTGAAGTTAAGATAATATTTTTGCACTACCCCTTTGCAAATAAAATAAAATAATACACATGAACATCAAATTAACAACAATAATGAAATGATAAACATCAACAATTACTTTTTACCACGATTCTATATTTTATAAAAAAAAAACAACAACATATTTTCACCTTTAATAATAAATACTATAATTCTTTTTTTCTTTTTGCATTTAGATTACTAAGGCTCGCTAAAAGCAAATTTTTTAAAACCCAAAGCATTCAATAATGCTTTAAAATGTAATATTTTTCATACTATACATTGTAAAGTTGTGATGCCTTAATTGAATAATAGCTTGTGACAAAGTGAGATCTGCGAAGGTTCCTTCACTCACAGTGATGTCACCAAACACTGTTGTTTCATGTACATGTCGCCTTCCCTACTTTTTCCTCTTTTCTCTTTAGAAGAGTTCAGCAAGCAAGTTTTAGATAAGCTCTAGAAGTTGTATTCACTTCCTGCATGGTTCCCCTTTGAAACTGAACCAATATAATCTTGGTGGTGTGGGAGCATTTGGGAACATTGTGTTTACAAGGATCCCATTTCAGTATTGCTGAGTCTGATCTTTTGAGCCTTTTGAGTGGAGTCTCTTCATTCACTGCTGGATTCATCTGTCCTATTTTAAGACCGTAACCATCTACTTACTGAAGACCCCACACATTAATTACTGAGCTGAGGAGAAATGGGCACTGTTAACCGCTGATTGAACTGTTTGCATTGACTAAACAATGTAATTGCTCTTCCTGTTGGTAGAGATATGGAGAGAGGCTCTTTTCTCTCCCACTACACTTCTGTATGCAGAAAATGGAGCCATGTGGAATAAGAATCTCATTTTTGGCAGTGCCATAAGCTGAAATCAAGCCATTACACTTTGTTCTGGAAAAGCAATGATGCACAACATGGCTGGCACGCTGGGATTTTTGGAATGAGTATCCGTTGACTTACATCTATTCTGTGTCCCCAGCTACAGACAGCACATCACACACACAGTGCTGTGAAATTCACTCAGGCGTCCAATTATTCTTTTTTGGGTGAGTCAATGGCTGCGATGTTGTTGCATCAAAAATGAGTGGTCTTTGAATGTGGAGGTGAGTGGAGCCGGGTTAGAGCGTCTCACGATGAGATGCTTGTGATATCATCTTTTGTTTCCCCACTGCAGAGGTGACGTGTTGCTGTGGGAGCACTGATGCGTGACATGTGGCCGGAGGCTGTGTTATGCTCATATGTGTGTGTTTTCACACATTAACCACTGCTTAGGCTCATGGGACTATCACTTACCATATAATCTGTGGACAGGAGTTACCTGTTTCAAAATGTCCATTCAATTTTCTCATTTCATAAACACAAAGACTCATCAACACCAGCTCACTGCTCTTTTTTGAGAGTTAGAAAAATAGAGTTGGACCACCCCCTAGTGGCAGTTCTCACCAACATGTCAACATTTTTCTATTTGGCAGTATTACAGCATTACACTTGTTTATGTGTGTTTGTATGTATATATATGTGCGTGTGTGTGTGTGTGTGTATATATATATATATATATATATATACATATATATATAATTTTTTATATAATGTTTTTAAAGCTATGTCTGAACTGAAAATTGCCTACGTTGTTTTTGTGTATGACAGAACCGTCAGCTGCTGAAGGATGGCTTCATGGTGGAGCTTGTTGAAGGGTCTCGGAAACTACGCCATGTTTTTCTCTTTACTGACCTCCTGCTCTGTGCCAAACTGAAGAAACAGATTGGAGGGTAGGGACAATCTTCTCCTTTCATTTCTATCTTTCCATAATTCCGTCTGCCCTGTCATCTTACTCTCTTTCCATTGTTAAAAATGGACCAGTTCTACTCTCATTTACCATATAGGTATAGTTGAGTCAGATACACTTGTATTATTTTGACAACCTGAGCCTAACATTCTGGCTCTTCAGACCTGTGTGCCCAGTATGCACCAGCATCAGTACTCCATAATCAGATTTCAGGATGTATTTTTGCCTTGATATTCAATTATTTACCCCATCACCCCATTTCCCCCTTGTGCTGTCTATCTGCAGTAAGAGCCAGCAGTATGACTCCAAGTGGTACATTCCTCTCTCGGACCTCACTTTCCAAACAGCAGAAGAGTCTGAGCCCCTGCCTATCCCACAAGCCCCTGATGAGGAGCTGGATGCCATTAAGATCAAAATCTCGTCCCTGAGGAGTGAGATCCCGAGAGAGAGGGTACAGGATATTTTAGGAATCTTTTCACTCAAATTATCGTACTGATGATATCATTTGTAATAATTTTTGTAAAACTAGAAAAAGTGTGAAAAAATAGACCCCATTGTATGTATTCATGTATTTATAGTCTTATATTCATATGTACAAAAATATTAAGTTTTCAAAAAAGCTTTTTTTAGCATTAATAATAAGAAGAAATGTTTATTGAGTACCAAAATCATAATCATATTATAATGATTACTGAAGGATCATGTGACAATTCAGCTTTGCTGAAAATTCAGTTTTGCCATTGCAGGAATAAAATATATTGAAATAAATATAATAGTTTTAAGTTGCTGGGATTTATTTGTAGCAATAGCCTAAAAAGCATTGAATGGCTCAAAATGTATGATTTTTCTATGCCAAAAATCGTTAGTATATTAAGTGAAGATCATGTTCCATGAGGATATTTAGTCAAAAATATATATAAATATATATATAAAAACTTAATTTTTGATAGTATTATGCACTGCTAAGAACTTAATTTAGACAACTTTAAAGATGATTTTTCAGTATTTTTTATTTTTTTGCACCCTCAGATTCCAGTAATTGTTGTATCTCAGCCAAATATTGTTCTGTCATAACAAACCATACATTAATGGAGCGCTTATTCAGCTTTCACATGATGTTTAAATCTCAAATTTGAGAAATTGACCCTTATGACTGGTTTTGTGGTCCAGGGACAAAATAAAACAGCTATTTTAAACTGTAATAATATTACACAGCATTACTGTTTTTACAGTTTTTGATCAAACAAATTCAGCATTGGTGAGCATGAGACTTCTTTTAAATACATAAAAAATTCACCAACCCCAAATTTTAGAATGTAAAACTTCTGAAATAGCGTATATTTGGCTGTAAAAAGCTGTGTCTCAAAACCTTCTGAACTAGATGCATTCAGAAGTTCACGAGACAGCTCTCTAGATTACTTTTTGCTTGTTGCCTCAACAGAGGACCATCAAAGGTTCAAAGGTTATGGAGAGGCTGAAAAAGAAGCTGTCGGAACAGGAATCGCTACTGCTGCTGAACTCTCCTTACATGCCCCTCAGAGTACACAACCGCAATGGAAAGGTAAGAGCCAGTGATTCACAGCCTTTCTGTCCTATCAGATTTTCCTCCTCACACTCCTTTTCAACATTCCTGATCATGCTCACAGTCCATGTCCGTTATGCATTTCAGAGCTACATTTTTCTGATCTCATCGGACTATGAGCGTGCCGAGTGGAAGGAAGTGATCCGAGAACAGCAAAAGAAATGTGAGTAGCATTGTCACTGAAATCAGCAATAGAACAGGTGATAGTGTTTTTTTTTTTTTTCAACTGAACACTTGCTCATTTTCCAGGCTTTAAGACCTTCAACCTGACATCCATAGAGCTTCAGATGCTCACCAACTCCTGTCTCAAACTCCAGACGGTCCATCAATTACCCCTCACTGTCAATAAAGAGGGTAAGAAAGTTGCACAGGTCTACCAGATAAGATGAAATCAAAACAGTTTACAATCTTATAAAAGTTTTTCAAGATTTCTTGTGTATGTTTCTTTAGTGAACAAAAAAAGGGTTAAATCAAAATAAAATAGATAATATTTCTCTTAAAACAATCTTTTCTTTTCAATAATGTCATGTATTAACAAACTAATGAAATTGCAGAGAATATTATTTGAATTTAATAATATTTTTATTATGATGATGATGATTGTATTGTATTGTAATTATTATTATTTTTATTTAATTCTAATCATGTTTTGAACAGTTTTCTCTACTTTTTTCTCCGCCTGTAGAGGATGAATCTGCTGGACTGTACGGATTTTTGAATGTAATTGTCCATTCTGCCTCTGGACTTAAACAGAGCTTAAGTATGTGTCTCTTTCCTTCTTCCTCTCTGTGCTCTATTCAGAGTTCATGTACACATTTACTTGTCCTAACACAATGTAAAGAGCCAGTATCTTACCTTTTCCCTTTCTTTAGATCTGTATTGCACATTAGAGGTGGACTCCTTCGGCATCTTCGTGAATAAAGCCAAAACAAGAGTGTACAGATACACCACAGAACCCAAGTGGAATGAGGTAATCCCATGTGCCCGTCCCTGTCTATACACCATCAATACCAAAAGACCTGCCTGCTGAAATACTCTTGAAGCATTCATTCTTAATTAAGAGCAGCAGAAGCGAGGCCATGTGGAATATGGAGGCCTTCAAGACAAATTATATTACATTTTAATTAAGTGCAATTACAATTCTCAAAGTATGGAGGGGAGAAAAACGAGCAAATGAGGCTTGGCAGGTGTTAAGTCTATTCAAAAGTGCCCTTTGAGTGTTTTGTGAAGCAAATTCAGAAGTTTTTAATTATTATTATTTTTTTATATAATAATGTTGTTTTTATATATTTTTTAAATTTATTAATAAAATAAATTATGGTAGCACTTTATTTTACAGTCCTGTTCCCCATGTACATACTATGTACATATTATAGTAATTACAATAACTATGTAATAACTAGGTACTAACCCTGAACCTGAACCTACCCCTAAACCTAACCCTACCCCATGTAGTTACCTTGTATTACCAGAACTTTCTTAGATAAATACACTGTAAGTACACTATAATTACATGTAAGCACACGTACTGTAAAATAAAGTGCAACCTAAATTATTATCCCAAAAAGATGTGCTCAGTGTAGCTGCTATGTATATGTTTGTTATGTGTATTTGTTTTATATGTTCTGGGTAATGTAGTTCTTCTGTATTGTTTCTGCCACAGGAGTTTGAGATTGAGTTGGAGGGCTCCCAAACATTACGTCTACTGTGTTACGAGAAAAGCTACAACAAAGCTAAGATGAACAAGGAGGATGGAGAGAGCACGGACAGAATTATGGGCAAAGGCCAAATCGCGGTATGATCTTTACTGAAAAAAACATTGTAACAAATTTGGAAGTTTTATTTTAGTATTACTGTTAATATTCTGAAATAGTTTATATATATATATATATATATATATATATATATATATATATATATATATATATATATATATATTTAGTTTAGTTTAGGTTTTATTCATTAGATGTGCTTTTTGTCACCATTTATTTTTCTTATATTTCTATTTAGATTTATTTAAATTTAGTTTAAGAAATTATAGCACTTCAATTTCTATTTCAGTTTATTGCTAAGGCAACATTTTTAATTTTCATTTTAAGTCTTTCATTTGGTATTTTTATTTTATTTCAGCACATTGCAATTAGCGAAAACGATTTTTAATCATTTTAGTTTTAGTTTAACAACACTAGTTGGTACCACCCAGGCTCTTACTATATACATTTTCAACCAAAAATGGAGTATAATGAAATGAGAATGGTCGACGAGTCAACCCAACTAGTCCAATTTTCATTTTAATTAGCATCTATAAATCGATGAAATGTCACAATCTTGCCTTGTGGTATTGACTAAACTATTTATACAAGACTTATTAATGATTCACACAACCCACTTATAAGCCCTTTTTACAAATCCCTACTGGTTTACAGTTTATTTGACTTGTGAGCATAAATTTGCTTGGCTCATGTGAACGGTTGTGAGCTAAGTGTCATTCTCCATCTGGGCCCACACTCCGGTCAAAGGTATATCTGCTCCTATGAGAGACTCAGTCACCGATGGGGACTGGCCTTTATATCCCAGACATTTAATCTGCTTTTTAATAGGTAGGGTGTTATTCACTCTGCCCTGGCTTTTTAGGCATCAAATCATCTATTATTTATGTGACCTGTCTAAAAATGTCACACTCCAAACAACGTCAGATCAGCTGACCTATCAGTCCCCTCCCTAGAGAGTTTTGTGGGGTCACACAAACAGCACAAAATTATTTTCCCTTACAAATGACTGCTTGTAAAGTCTAGGTCTGGTTGCTTTTGGTTTCAAAGCGTTGGTTGATGTATTGTGGGGGAAAGGGGGAAGGGATTAGGGGGCTGTGCTATGATCCCTCTAAAGTCCGGAAAGCAGACTTGTTTTTTTGCCATCTAGTGTATCATTGCATAAAGTCATTTTTTTCATGTTTAATGAATAGAATGTATAAAATTCAGAATTTTATATAAATTCTTATATAAATTATATAAATTTTTATATACATTTTTTTCATCATGAAAAAAGATATTTTGTTTTAAATTGTTAGCTATTTTAGTTAGCAAAATTTAATTTAATTTAATTTTTATTTTTGTAAATGATAACAGTACTGCATGGCAGCAGAATAAACTTGAGATGCTCTGATTGGTGCACTGGACATTAGTAGCTGTGTTTGGGTTGGGGCAGGGCAGCTTACGCAGCCTGAGGTAAGTCAAGGGATCATCTATTACGAGCTGGAGGTGTGGAAATAGAAAGTTACGCAGACTTACAAAAGGAAATAAGATAATTAAGTGAACAGCAGTAGATTTGGGGATTCTCAGAGAACCTGGATGAATCATTAATATCAGCATTTGCAGTGTACAGAGTAATTGGATCACTGTAGCTCAACGCTTGCTCCGGACCAAGGATTTATTCTTCTTAAAAGAGCTACGGTACTTACTGTAAACACTTCATCTGATATTGAAGACCCTCTACGTATATTATTTGAATGGAAGACTTCTGGATCAGCCATGGATCTTTTTAGAACTTTTTATAACCTTTAAGGATCTACAAGATACAGATCACACTACATTTGAAGGGATTTCCAATTCCAGCTGAAGATCTCTGCTCAGTCGTAGATACGGTGGAGATGAGTGAAGAGTGGATAGTACTTGATGAGGAGAGCAGGAGCTGCTGTCCACCCATTGAGGACTGTGATGGGGGGCTGGTGAAGGGTGTGGGGGTAGATATCTCCACGCAAACTGCCCCGGCAGGCAAAGGAACAAGGTTATGGGGCCTTGTACAAAATGTCTTGCACAGAAGAAAGGTAAAGTGAGGGATAAAATGGAATGAAGTTGTTCATGTTGAAAGTAAATGGTTTAAGTCACTTGCCAGTTTAACAGTTGTGAATGGGTAAATGGTTAAAGTTATGACAGCAGTGTCTTGCAGTGTGACATGCAATACTTCAAAATATTTATTAAAAAAATAATTTATTATATATATATATATATATATATATATATATATATATATATATATATATATATATATATAAAATTTGTATATATTATAACTTTTATTTATAATTTTTGCCACTCATGTCAGTATTCTCCTTCGCACAGAGATGTATCATATAAAACATATATGGTAATAGTAATAAAGGTTAATTAATATTGCATTTTTGTGTGTGTGGGTGGGTTTTCCTATGCCAGTGGAGCTCTAACGCCCTAAGCTGGCACTGGTGCGTGGCCAAAGCCCCAGTTCTCACTCTTTCTCTCTCTCTGCCCTGTTGACATACAGGTTGTATTGACTGAGATGATGAGATTAGATAGCAGAGCAGGATCAGGCCTTACACGAGACCATATGGAGATTAGGCCAGGATGAGGGAAAGGAACACGCTGAACTTGGCCCACTCCAGATGGCCCCACGTTTGCTTAGAGGGGTCAGAAATTGGCTGGTGATGTGCAAAACTGCTGTATAAGGAGAAGTGGCAGTATTAAAAATTTTTGTAACGGATGAAGACGTGTGGTCAATCCAAAAGCCCTCTGGATCTCAGCAAAGACAAATCTTTGTCTTGGAAATCTTATTGTATTTTATATTTATTCGTCTTGTTTGTTTGTTTTTTTATCCAGTTGGATCCACCGATGCTCCAGGGTAAAGACTGGCAGAGAACAGTCATACCTATGAATGGGGTAAAAGCATTCACATCTGTTCCTCTGCTGTAATCCTACCATCCATCACTCTTAATTAATAATTGTACACCTTTTTCTGAAGATTGAGGTGAAGATATCCATGAAGTTCACCAGCCGTGAGTTCAGCCTGAAGAGAATGACTTCACGGAAGCCCATGGGTGTCTTTGGAGTAAATATCTCCACAGTGACAAAGTGAGTAAGCACACAGTTTAAATGAAGATAGACAAAGACTAGAAAATTATTTTTGTTTTTTTTGTTTTGTTTTATAAAAAGGGAGTTTAAAGGGCAAACATTTTGATGCTGCTTTTTTTAGGGATTCATTGTGTCAAAGAAAATTTGAATAAACAGTATAGAAAATAGTTAATAGTATAGAATTCTATGAAAATAGGCTTCATAGAATTCTGCCCTTTTTGTGCAGTGTTTGTGTTCAGATTTGATTGACAGTAATGAGGATTGTCTATAATGAGCTTCCTAATGGGTTTAAGGGCAGAACCAATTAATGCTATAAAGACGACATGACAACACCAATACAGATGCTCAGACCCTAACATGTGCATCAGAGGTCTCTACCCTGGCAGCACCTACCGCTGATTAATGTAAATGAAAAGGAATTATTCTGCTTAATTTCCAAGCTGTTCTTTTCCATACAATGAAAATGTACAGTGAACACAGACTGTCAATTTTGAAAAGCACGAAAACTTTTCTGAAACTGTGATAGCTTCATTTGAGAGACAGATACAGTTAAACAAATTCAAACCATACTTTTCAAATCTCATCTGCATATACACTCTTGTTTTGTTTTTAAGAATTAATACTTTTAATCAGGAAAGATGCAGTAAATTCATCAAAGTAGACTAAAAAATTTTTTTATGGTTTCCACAAAAAATGTTAAGCTGCACAACTGCTTTTTTATACGGAGCCCCGCACATGACATGCAGGAAACAAATGGTAGGCTAAATCGTGTGCACTATTTACTAATTCGTTCCCTCAATGTACTAAAACGTGCACACGATTACTATAGCATTCCCTCGATTTACTATTGCGCTCACTCGATTTATAAATTGTGTGCACTATTTACTAATTCGTTCCCTCGATTTGCTAAATCGTGCGCACGCAATAGTAAATCTCGGGAACGCAATAGAAATCATGTGCACGGTTTAGTAAATAGAGGGAACGAATAAGTAAATCGTGTGCACAATTAATTTATTTTTTCTTGCATGTCATGTGAGGGGCTCCATATTTTTAACATTGAGCATAATAAGAAATGTTTCTTGAGGTAATATATTTGATAATGTAATATTTATGTAATAATTTTAATGTATGTGAACACAAATAGTAATTGTGGAATTAAGATCATATGTTTAAAATTACAAATGTTACTTTTTGTTTATCCAATTTTTACTGAATGGAAGTAAAAAAAAAAAGTAGTCTTTGTTTGGGTCTCATCATCATTAAAATCAAATAGCTGGTCTTGTGATACTGGTATTATTTCTTGTCTCAGACGGGAACGCTCTAAAGTGCCCTACATCGTCAGACAGTGTCTAGAGGAGATCGAGAGAAGAGGAATGGAGGAAGTGGGCATCTACCGTGTCTCAGGAGTGGCCACTGACATTCAGGCACTCAAGACTGCCTTTGACACCAGTGAGTGTCAATCAGACCTGTGTTTTTTTACATTGAGTAATGACAGACAGATCCAGTCAGGCAGTTTAGTTGCTGATCTCTCTCTCTGTAACAGATAATAAAGACGTGTCAGTAATGATGAGTGAGATGGATGTGAACGCCATTGCCGGAACGCTGAAGCTGTACTTCAGGGAGCTTCCTGAGCCCTTGTTCACCGACGAGCTCTACCCTAACTTTGCAGGAGGCATTGGTTCGTCAGTTGTTTTTACTTGGAAAACACATTGCTAAATATTGAGCAGACTTCGCTTTTTGAAGGTATAACTATGTTGCTTATGTCCTCGTTTCTCTGCAGCTCTTTCAGACAGCGTAGCTAAGGAGAGCTGTATGCTGAATCTCCTGCTTTCTCTCCCAGAGACCAACCTGGTCACCTTCCTCTTCCTGCTGGATCATCTCAAGAGGTAGACAAGACGCTGATGACTTTTGACAGTGTTCTAAGAGGCTTAACAACAAGATAGACGTATTTCTGGATCAAAACCCAATGTTTTTGGAACATTCATACATAGCTGTATGAATTTAAGGGGAAGGGTTAATAATATGATTGGCTGATAGAAACGTTTCTGAAACATGGTCATATTGTATTTTTTTTTAAGAAATATCAAGTTTAATAAAAACTCTTCCCCTCAAATTATCATTGCCTTTATGCAAAAAAATAAAAAAAATAAATACATTTTCTAACAAAACTAATTTCTGTATAACATAGATTCGTAATAGCAAACTGGATGCATTCATATACTGATCATCTCACTTTCCTGTCTTCCTGTTCGTTCTCTTTTTGTTTCTAGGGTTGCAGAAAAAGAGAGCGTAAACAAGATGTCTCTTCACAATCTGGCCACCGTGTTTGGGCCAACCCTGCTACGACCTTCTGAGAAGGACAGTAAAATCCCCACTAACCCCACACAGCCTATCACGATGGGGGACAGCTGGTCACTGGAAGTCATGTCACAGGTACACATTTAGACCTATTTTCAGCATAGACCAAAAGCAAGGACAAGATGTCAAGCACCATTGAAAATCATTTAAATGTGTCTCGGTTTGTAAAAACAATGGAAAACACATTTACAGTAATGCACTAATGTTTTATCCATTACACGTCTCCTGAAATTTTGATAATTCTGTCTTCTTTCGTTCTGTAGGTGCAAGTTTTGCTGTATTTCCTTCAGCTGGAGACCATCCCGACGCCAGACAGTAAGAGACAGAGTATCCTGTTTTCCACAGAGGTGTAAGGGAATCCTTATTCCCATTGTAAGTCTTATACCAGTGGGAGAGGGAGTAAGCAAGCATGTCCACCCACTGGGTATAACGGACACTGGAATGCACAAGAGCAACTCCACCTGAGCAAAAGCAGGAGTGCTTTGCCTTTTGCGCTTTTTTTCTAGCTGTCGCCACTAAGGGGCAAAGCAACCCTTTTAAACGGTGAAGAACTCGACATACTCCGAGCACACCTTAAATATTACTGAACACTCCATGTGAACCGCCAGTTTTCCTCTGAACATCAGTGTCCGTTCAGCACCTTTGCTTTTGATTTAGTGACTCCTCAGATCCCTGAGCACGCTCTTGTGTCTGGTCATTCATATCAGCCGGTGACAGTGAAATCGGTCTCTTCTGGCTTTTTGTGTTTGTCCTCATTTCACCTGTCCCCACTGGTCACTGATGCTCTTTCTGTGCTGCTACAATTCAGTATCCAGCTCCAAACCATTCCAGATTTTGGATCCTTTTATATGATAGATAATTACATGGCATTCAAAACGTAGTTCTTATTGCAGACTCTTTAAAAAGTCAAATGGATAGTTCCTATTAGTGTATGTCGATCATTTAAATGACTTCATTTTAAAAGGATTTCTTTGTAGATGATGATGTTTGGTTTAGTTATTGTCAGTGTTGATGTGATTCTAATTTAAGATAACATTGAGAAACAAACAAATTTGAGATTTATTTTTTATTTTTTTAGCCCATACCTCTCTATGAAGCAATATTTAAGCATTCATGAGTGTGTTTAAAAACAAATTCTACATGTTTCATTATGCTTTCGTAGTCGTAAGATTTTTCTCCCTCATATTTTGGGAGAGCGGGAAGTACATTCAATGTGTTTTTCTTTATTCTGTTTTTTTTTTTTTATGTAATATAGAATAATTATTATTTATTTGGGGACAGATATCAACAGCAGTGTCTTTCCAAAGTACGTCTATGTTTATCGCTAACTTATCCGTGTTACGAAGTACTGTAGATTCCTTACATATCCTCTTGTCTTTTTGAATCTTTTCACCATTTGAAATGCTCAGAGGATAGCACACAACATTAGCGTTTCCCCTGCCATATATATCTAGTGTTGAGAGATGACCAAACGGAGAGGTTTTTAGCTTGCACTAGTCTTTCACATCTGCTCTCTCTCAAGCTTCACAGCACACTGTGGTTTATGTCTCACTGAGAAGCATACAGCAGTGCCTCTCTGTCTCAGCGGAAGACATTAAGGTTAAAAAAAACAACAACAACGCTGTATATAGCACAATCTTATTCTTGAATCCCGTCAGATGGTTTAATGAAGGAAGGGTTAATAATGGATGCAGTACAGGTATTTTGTCTTTATAGCAATTCTGTTCATTTTATCAGTAAAAATGAATGCTCTTAAGCTTATTTCAGTTAAAGGTGCTTTAGTTACTTTATTTAACATGCAGGCATGTTTTTTGATTTAAAAGTGTTTTTAATGTTTTGTTTTTTTAAGTTTGATAAGTGTCTGTGCGTTTTGAGATGTAACGTTATACCAAATTCTGGCTACTGTAGAAGGATTTTGAAGACTGTCATAGATACAAAAAGTGATGCAGCAGTTGAAAAGGAATCGCTGTTAAACCACCATCTAACTTTATCATTAACGTGTGCAGTAAAAGTGTGTCTGAGACTTTTCATCTTGTCTGTCCTCTTTCTTGATTGTTGACACTAAATGTACATTTCCTGTATCTTGCACCTGTCCGAACTGAATTCAGCATCACATGTGGGTTTCTTCTGGAGATATCCCGCTTTTTGTAATATAAAGCTCTTGACATCAAACTGTGATCTACTGCTATCAGAAGGCATTAGGTGATTCAAAGCATTCCCGTTGAGTGAATTGCTTATTTAATGTGCTTTTTTTTTGATTGTTGAATGTTACTGGGTTAGGAATATTGGACATAATGGGAGTGATACCGCGCATGATGTTTGAGAAGTGGTGTTACTTTGCACTGCACATAGTTTAAAGACTAATGTGATTTAAATTTCTTATAAACGTAATGAGATTGTATCACACAGTAGGAAACGTCTACAAGCAAATTAATCACATCTTCTGAAGTCTTGCATTTTACATTATAACCAGATTTATTTGTATCCACAAAGTACAACAGTTTTGAAATGATTGGTCATGAAAGCACCGCAAGGGTCTATTTGTGTCGTCCATTGTAATGTTATGATGATTTATGTTGAAACCTTGCCTTTAAACACATGAAGACATGCTGGACAGCCACCGGGACAGGCTTTGGATGCTCTCCTTTTTTCCCTCTTTTAAGTTTTTTGTCACTATTTATTCTTGCTAATACCTTAATGTTCTGGTTATAGGACTGTTCTAATAGATAAAGAATTCTGGAGACTGAAATGTTTGGAAGGCATTTGTGGCCTATGTTTATACACAAAATGTTGAATAAAACCTCCTGTATATGAATACCTGCTGTTTCAAGTTTTTTTTTCTTGAACTGAGATTGTATCACACAGTGAGAATTTTTTTTTTTTACACATTATAGATAGTACAGTAGTTTGATTTAATAATTTACTTTTTTGTGTGCATGCATTTTTACGGAAGGACATGCTTTGAAACGCATTCGACTGTATTGCACATATGTAATGTTCCTATGTGTCCACATGGGGGCAGCACAGCTTCGCTCCATTGTGGTAAACAAGCTCTATTAACAATCGACTAATAGCAGACGAGTGCTGGCAGAGAGGTGATCTGGATATTGTTTGTTCTACTAATTTGACGAACTGCTTTTTGCATACAATATAGAGAAACACTAACATTTCGACAACAATGCAGTAAAACTCGCTCTTCCTTTCCTCCCCCTTCTTCCTCTCTTTCGTATTTAGCGTTTCTCATGATGTTTACCTCAGTTACGTTAAAAAAAGTCTCTATAAACTCGTTTTCATCAATGTTTACATGCTAGATGTTGTCTTATAGAACACTGTCCGGTATAGATAAAGTGAAAAACACTTGTTCAGATCACATGACTTTTCAAAAACAACACTAAAGTTATTGAATAGCCCTATACCTTTGCAAATGCAAGAAAACGAATGTTGATGTAACAAGGAAATTATAAAATATTATTTGAATTATACTGTATAGTCAGTTTCCCATTTCTGTAGCTCTTTATAGATAATGTGTTTCGGTTCGGTACAATGTGTTTGTACAGAGAGCGTTCTTTCTTATTTGGAAGTATTTATCAGTATGTCATCATGACGTCAGGAAAGAAGGCCTCAGTGTTGATGATTTATTTTTGGTGCATTTGACTAGTTCTGTGCTTTTGCAGAGGCCACACGGTCCTCCAGTGGTATGATAAGAAGCTCTGTTTCCTGTTCATTATATGAGACTCTGAGCTTTGAGGAACTGGAGAGATGGATTGAGTTAAAATGCATTCTGTCATAGAGCTGTTATAGGATAGAGTGAGGAGGAGAGTATGGTCTCGTCTGTTTGTCTCTGATTACTCATGTGGACAGTTCTATCGCTCTCCTCTGGCTGTCACTCCTCCCTCAGCAGGCCATGAAAGCTCTGACCGTTACAGCGTGGATGTGGTCAGATAAGACTGTCCTTCTCCCATCACGGCCCTGCCTGCTCCGAGAGGCCTGCTCCCTTCAGATTTCACCAACTCTTGTTCTGTTCCTTCTCTCCCACTTTATTTCCATGTCTGTCCCTTTTTTTTTCTTTTGCTCACTTCTAACTGTGATTAGAAGTGGTTTTCTTCTTCTGTCGCCTCATCTTGCAGGCAGGTTTGTTGATCCTTGTTGTGTCTGAATCAGTTTTGCTCTTCGCTGGTCACCAAACATAGTTCAAACCCACCCACCCTTCATGTCTGGTATCTCTGTAGCACTAGTTTGCCATTGCTGCATGCGACCCAACGCAAGTTTCCTGGATCTACAGTAAGACCGATCTAGTCCCTTTAATCTTGTGAGGGAACTTTGGTATTGAGCCTT
>NC_068391.1:456480-475249 GCF_023724105.1 Carassius gibelio | reverse complement strand
GCCTTGACAAAGGAAAGCAATGAAATGGAGTCTGTCGAGGAATGGCAAAGCAGCAAACACAGCTGCAGAGAGAAGAAGAGGGAGGGGCTGATGGATGTTCCCCTCCCCTCCTGAAAGAGAAGAACACACTTCAGCATGGTGAAAGACTGAATCAAAGCAGGAAAAGGTGAATCTTTCACTTGAGACTTTTCCTGAGGTTGAAAAGAACATTATGAAATGCAAAACTCTGGCAGAAAGCAACCAGAAGCCAGACTGAGAAGAAGCAGAGAAACAACGGAGACCGTACACCACAACATCAGGTCTTTGAGTGCCATCACAGACTGACGACCCAGTACAACAGCCCAGGCTGATGATCTAACCAGAAGGACTTCCATCCCTTCAGTGCACAGGTCCTGCAACTTCAATGAACACACAGAGACTGCTTCAAATTTAAATTATTTTATTTCATTATTTTATTTACTATGTTTTAATCTTGATTATTCACTGGTCTCACAGCACTTCCTTAAATTCTGTGTTTTAACTAACTTTCTCAATCTGCTTTTCAATAGGTACCAGTCCAGCCTCATGTCTTAAAGAAAAAATAATAACTTTGACAGACAGAAGTGAGTACTTGACTCATCAATCAGATAAACATGGAGCTGGATTTGGCATAGTAAGACAGTTTCATTAAACAACTAGGGGGAAGTGCATAACTGAATACTTGACAACAATGCTGAGTGCTTTGGGAAAGAAGAAAATAAATTAATAAATAAAAAAGGGTATCCTGATGAACAATAGGAAAAATATATATATGGTTGAAAAAATAGAAATATTGGTCACTCCATTTTGTTTTAAGGTAATTTTCTAAGATAAAACTGAATAAAATAATATTGAATAAAAAATTATTCCAGAGATCCAAAATCATGTAATCACATATACTGTCATCACTGGGGATAACCAGATGGAAATGTAGATGGTCATGGATCCAAGATATGCAGAGATCTCCAATCCTCTTCTCAGAGTCGCTCATGAGCAATAACAAAAAAGTATTTCACTAAACTTTAAATTAGACAAACACATGACATTTGAGAAATGATAATTGGCTCTCTCAAATGCTCAATGCCTAGGCCTAAAATTCTAAACAAATTCATCTAGGAGATTTTGGAAAAAGGAAGGAAAGGAAGAAAAGAAAAGTTTTTGGCAAAAAAAAAAAAAAAAAAAAAAAAAAAAAAAAAAAAAAAAAAAAGGGGGAGTGAAAGTGTGTGAAAAAGTATGAATGATGGTGTTGTATGGCATGAAAGAGAGTGTCTGACGAGACACTGAGGCAATTCAATCAATTTGCCCAAACAGCTGCATACAAATATGAATGTGGGCCCACAGGGCAAACTTATGCCCAGTAAAATAATGACCATGGATGAATTTGGTTAAGTTTCCTGGTCAGTACCAAGGTCTTTGTTGTGGCAGAAATAAAAACAGTGCCACACATGCGCAGCGTATAACATGGGAAGGCAGAGCAAAGCAAGCTTGCTCTGTCCACCCCACATCTAACTTTCTTTTCAGCATATCATGATGGAGCTGATTGTGTCAAAAGGATGATATATTGTCTTTCTGACTGCTAAAATAAAGTGGGTTGAGTGTTTTCCAGGTCAAAAGGCATATACTACTGAGCAAAATAGGAAAATATCCAGTGATATAATGGAACTCAGTTTACAAAACAAAGAAGATAACTAAATAAGCAAATTGCTGAGAATAAAATTGAAAGGAATTAAAAAATAGTAAAGACAGCACTGAAATTGTGAAAACTCAAAAAGGGGCCAAGACAGCCCTCAACCCACATTACATTTCCACAGGTCACACCAAGAAGGACGACTAGCAGATGAACAAATAAGCATGCTTGATAACACTAACAAAAAACTCTGAAGTTTTCCATTTACAGGTGACAGCAGTTCCAGTAAAGCCAAGGAATGCTTCGCTCCGTCAAAGAGAACCAGTGAGGGTGCAGTAATGATCTCAAGAGAGCCTTGCATTAATCAGCAAATCAGTTACAGAGTGACACCTGAGTTCACATCTCTAACCTTAAAATACCCCAACCAGCTTCAACAACCACACAGCATGAAGTGAGGGATGAAGGGCGTGCTAGTAACGACCCACCCTTGCCAACGAGGGAAAGACCATTGCAACGACTCGCAAAGAGTCTCCCTGGTGAAGATGGAATGAGAGAATGATGGGACTGCTATTGAGATCAAAATACTTGGGTGCAGATATGAGCCAACAAATAGAAAAGAAAAAGTGGAAAGATAATGTCAAGTAATGGTAGATGAAGAATTTGGAGGTTATTAGAAGGGAAATATAGATGTAGGAAGATTTGAAGGGAGAATAGAATGAAAGGAGCAAAATAGAAAAGCTCAAGATTTGTAAACTGAAGAAGGAAAAGTATGTGTTATGTTTGGGGGACAATGCTGTATTTATAGAAGGGAGCATTTAATGAAGTAATGATCAAATTGAAAAGGCTAAGAATGGTAGATAAAGAAAATGTTGGAAAAGACAAAATGTAAGACTGGTTCGATTTACAGTTAGGAGCATGTGGAGCATAGTTTATAACTAAATTGGGAAAGTTTTTAGGAATTGCATTATTGACAGGAGATTTACTATTTTACTGTATACTTCCTATATTGAGGTCACTAGTCAAAG
Organism: Carassius gibelio; assembly: GCF_023724105.1. NCBI lineage: Eukaryota > Metazoa > Chordata > Actinopteri > Cypriniformes > Cyprinidae > Carassius > Carassius gibelio. The sequence goes on along the minus strand of NC_068391.1, from coordinate 472,579 downwards.
CCACAGCTAAGCAAATTAAATTCAAAGATGTCAAGAAAATGGGAAAATGATACATAAAGTATCTAAGCTGAAGATCAACTCTTATAATATTGTGATATTCAATGTGTGATGTGATGTAGGTATTTGTATGCCTTTTATACATAACTGTGATAACCAGGCAAATGCTGAACCAATTTCATGTTAATGCTTTTAACAATGTCTACTATTAAAGAGGGGTTAGGGAGACTGGATCTTTTACTCACTCCTTGTCAAATTAGGAGGGAGATGTTTGGTCCAGTAATCCCTCAGAGTGGAATTTCATAATCTAGTCACTGGTGATAATACAATGTGACTTATTTAGTCACTAGGTAGTGTAAATAATATGACTGGATTATGGAGTAGCACTCTGGATAAGAATAATCAAATGTGAGACTTATTAAGTCTCAAAGGGGAGAATGTGGAAGATTTTTATTAGTAAGATTTTAATCAATCAAGAATAATCAATGTGAATCTAGCCATTTTTGTTGCTAGTTGTTTTTCCATTATAATCCTATGGGAAATGGATAGAAAGGAATATGCTTACGTGCAGGAATGTACAGGGCTAATGAATAACATATGGTTAGACATACATTAAGGACCTCGACCTCCCCTCCCTAGGGACTTAGGTAAAGTGTAATCTAAAGGAAAAGTTTTACCATGTGGAACCGCCCTGTATAGGGTATATCATGAGATGCAACCTAGCATTCGAGAGAACTTCTTGCAACAAGCTCTCGACTTTGTTTTGCTTAAAATAAAGTATTTTCTTCTGAGAGAAAAATCCCTGACTGAGTTTGATCCTTGGGAGAACTGGCAAAATACACCACACTTGCAGCTTTAATTCTTATTATTTTTTTTATTTTTTATTTAACCTTCCGGGGGTTTTTAGGGGCCTTAACATGCTCAAAAACTCTTGAAAATTGGCACACACATTGGAATCTGCGGCCATCAGGACGCCGCAGAGGCTGGGACCCGGGCGTGGCACAGGGACTCTACAGCGCCCCCTGGAACACCTTCAGAAATCTTGAACCATAGCTCACACAGACTTGCATGTATTTATATGAAACTCGATACACTTATAGATCTCATTGAGCCGAACAACTTTCACACTTTATGTCATAGGCTCCGCCCAACAGGAAGTCAGCTATTCAGGGCTGTTTAAAAAAAGCATGCTCTGGAATTTGAAATACTCCTCTGAGGTTTTCAACCCGTTCGCTACGAAACTCGGTGAACATGATCTCAAGACATTGGGGACGAAAAATTGCGAGGGGATTTTTGATATCTTGAACGGTTTGCCCGTAGCGAGGCGTGGAAATTATGGCGAGAAATGAGAAACAGGAAATGTCTAATAACATCCACATACATTTCCTGAATTTGATCAAACTTCATTGGTTTGTTCGTTGTATGATACCGATCGTATATATGTGACTATTAAGAGTCAACGTTATAGCGCCACCAACTGGCAGCAGGAAGTGAGTTATTTTCAAAATGTTTTGAATTCAGCATCTTATTTTTACTCGATTTACTTAAAACTTCATCAGAATAATGACAAAACACGGCCGATGTAAATCTGTTGTGGGGATATTAATATCTAATATGGCGTTGCCATGGCAACGTGTCAAACTTGAATGTTCTGTTATGATGAGTTTGAGGCAGACAACAACCTCAGATTTACATGAAACTCAAAACACATATCAGTATTAGTGATAGCTAGACAATGGCAAAAGCTTTTAAAAGGGCGTGAAGGAGGCACGCTATAGCGCCACCTTTTGTCAAAAGTGGGGGGTTTAGTTTTAGCTACAGACACCAAACTTGGTACATAAATTGTTCTTATCAAGACGGACAACTTTCTAATTCACAGTCATCAGCTACGACCAACAGGAAGTCGGCTATTTTGATTTGAATATTTAAATTGAGCTCTGATTTAATGCATTCTCCTCAGAGGAAATGTTCACTATACTCACCAAACTTTGTCTACATGTTGAAAAAACAATGAGGAACTTAAATTGCGAACGGATTTTGGTTAGCTTGAACCGTTTTGTCGTGGTGATTTTTTGAAATGACAGTAAAAAGGGAATCATTAATTGTCTTGTATTTTTAAATTGCAGCTTCCAAACACTTAAAAAAATTTCATACAGAGATCAAATCATTCTGAGGACATATGCATAGTTTCATGACTTTACAACACTGTATGATTAAAAGAAAATTAAAAAACTGTCAGACATCTCAACTCACTCTGTCCCTCTGTTTGAGCAATGTATGTGTGCTGACTGAGTGCATGTGTGTGTGTGAGTGTGTGTGTGTGAGTGGGGGATGGGCATGAGCTGAGTGGCAGACACAATGAGAGAGAGAAAGAGAGAGAGAGAGACTTAATCATCTCTTTAATCACCAGTAAAAAAATGTATTTTAAATTGTTATTTTTTGTTGCTGTTGCTAACATTGCTGTTTTCATTACAGCTTAAGAAATCTCTTAGGCTTTATCCTTTTCTGACAGTTTCAGGAATTAAAAACAAAATTCTAAAAATACTTATTTGTGCTGCAATTAATAATTTCAACTCATTTGATACTGACCTATTCCATCCTGTGACATGACATGTATCTACATTTTTAAAATCTCATCGATGTAACAGTAAAACTGTTCAGTTCACAGATCAAGACTAAGCTTCTTTCACAAATGCTTATAAGTCATTAAAGGATTTAATAACACTGTAAAATACTGTCTAATTTGTTAACATAAGTAAATGCATTGGTAAGGCCGGGTTCACACCGCAAGCTGCAGCAGAGCAGAAGCAGCGCGTATTTTTTTCGGTGCCTATGTTAACAGATGAGAGCGTTCACACCGCACGCAGAAGCTGCGCGGCAGAGCGTTGCAGAAGCAGAGCAGAAGCAGCAGAGCCGCGATCGTTTCGGCGCTGGGTCTATTTTTGCAGCGCTGCTGACGCTCAGTTAAAGTGAAAGTACACCTTTGATGCACAAAATAAATATGATTTCACACAAAAAGTGCTCTAACTGCACAAAAAAGCAAATCTAGGGTGTTTTAACAAGAACTAGAGTATGTTACGAAAAGGAAATTAATATAAAAAAATATGTATAGAAGATAAAGTGACCATGGCCAAAATGATCATGGCCAAAATACACATGTACTTAAACGAAAATTTGCCCAAAATTTGCATTAATGATATCTACTGTGTTCTTAGCAAATTACATAAAAAATTTATGATATTTAAAACCACATATTTTTCTATTTTTTATTATAATTTTATTTTTAATATATTTTTTTTTTTTTACAAAATCTGTTAAAGTACTTACAGTTCTATCCAAAAATAGACTTTTTTGCCGAAATACAAAAACAACTTTAAATAATTTATAGTGCTAGCTTAGCCTTGGAGATTTATTTATTATTAGTAGTTGTCCTATTCTTTTAACTAGGCCTATGTATTGGCAGAAGAACGGATGTTGTGCTAACAATCATAAACAACAGCACGTGGTGTCACAGGCGGTGGTCTTCAGAGTGCACCTGGAAAGACAATAATGGACGACACTCGTCTCATTGTGGAAGTTGAGAAATATCAAGTTCTTTATGATCCACACAATGTTCTTTATAAAGACTTGCAGGAGAAGGAAAAAGCATGGGATGAAGTTGCAGCGGCTCTTATTGCAGATGGTAATTAATTTTATAGTGTTTTTGACGCTTTCGCTGGCACACGAGCAAACAACTCAATATTTGATTCAAAATTGATTCAATTGGAACCATTTATTTACAATTTCTAAATTACACATAAGCACACAAATAACAAAAGCAGGTGATACATGCATATATAATAAACAAGTAAATGCTGATTTCAAGATGAGCAGGAAGTCAAGGCTGTGAACCATTTACAATACACATAATTTAAAACCGTTTATTAAATTGGTTTTCAGGGTGTTTTTTGGTAAATTTGATTGCAAACAAACCCAGTGACAAGATGGTAATATGCACCATGTTCTCTCCTACGTCGGTTAATGGGATGAACCCAAAGTCTGGGTCTTTTTAGTCTCCTTAATAACAAATATAGCGCGATGGCCTTTCTTCTATCAACAACACGTACTGCACGGAAAACAAAGACAGCAAAACAAAGATCCAACAAAAGTAACAATTAAATTATTAATTAAAAAAGCTTCTTGCCTAGTCTTTTTATTTAAATGTATTTTAAATGGGAAATAAAGCAATGCGAACGTACCCATTATAGAGCACTCTGACCAAAATCTGCTGTTCAGTTGCGCGCTGCCTCCGCTGCCGGTGTGAAAGCAAAATAGGCGCGCGCTGCTTCTGCTCTGCCTACCTGCTGCTAACGCGCTGCTTCTGCTCTGCTGAAACTTGCGGTGTGAACCCGGCCTAACACTTTATAATAACTGCACTCATTAGTAAATAGTCAGTTTATGCTTTATAAAGCCTTGTCCCAATATTAATAGTCAGTAGTAAGCAGTTTATAAATACAGCTATAAATAGCTTGTTCTTGGTTTATAAGCACATTTATTAAAAAGGAGAGTAAAGGGTCAGTTATCTTCCTATGAAAAATAAAAAAAATAAAAATAAACAAACAACAACACAGATTGATAAAGAACTCAGAAATGTTATTGTGGATTTATGATAAAATCAGCATGTAAAAATGAATTCATACTCCTCCGAGAAGACATAAGTAGTTCACACCAAACTTTTTCAACATGATGCCAATATACTGAAGATGTTAAATTGCGAATGGGTTTAGGATACCTTAAATGGTGTGGCCATACCGATTTATTAAAGTAACATAAAAAAATACAATAGTTATTTTACGATATCTTTAACATTCTTCATTCCAACTCTTCATAATTTTTTATATACGTAGAATTCATCATTTGAAAGAAGCACAGTAAGTTTCATAGCTTTATCATTTTCAAGAGCCAGCATAAAATTAAAACTATCATAACATATAAATCAAGCTTGCAATTCTTAGTACCAATAATGGCCACCAGATGGCGCTATAGGATTACTTTTAAATAATTATTGTAGAAACAAGTATGATTTAAATCATTTATAGAAATCTTTCAAAGAAAAAGAATATGTATTTTACTGATAAAATGACCCTCACTTAATTAGAATAATATGCTGAAGTATTGTGAAATACTGTGTATTAAGAATAATTATTTATAGGCTTTATGGACAGATAAGTTTGGAGTGACTCTTGAAGGATCAGCACCACATCCTCTTTTACCACTGTTTAAAGAATTTATCTTACAGAACAGGTGCGAATGAATTTTGGATACCTTGAATGGTTTTGTCGTGGTGATTTTTTGAAATAACAGTAAAAAAGGAACCAGTAAATGTCTTTTATTTTTTTAAGTGCAGCTTCTAAACACTTCAACAAAATGTACACATAGAAGACAAGTCATGCTGAGGAAATATGCATAGTTTCATGACTATACAACACTATTACAACACTATACAACACTAGAAAATTAAAAAAACTACCATACATCTGATGTCACTGTCCCTCTGGGTAATGTGTGTGTGTGTGTGTGTGTGTGTGTGTTTGTGTGTTAAGTGTGTGTGTGTTAAGTGTGTGTGCTGAGTTTGTGTGAATGTGTGGGAGAGGGGATGGGCTTGGTGTCAGAGAGAGAGAGAGAGAGAGAGAGAGAGAGAGGGAGGGAGACTTAATCATCTCTTTAATCACCAGCAGAAAAAAAAAGCAATTTGGTGTTGTTGTTGTTTTTTCATCATTACAGCTTAAGAAATATCTTAGGCCTCAACATCAACTGTTGCTAGCCTACTCCCAAAATTAATAGTCATTAGTAAGCATTTTATAAATACAGCTATAATTAAATTGTTCATGGTTTATATGCACATTTATTTTGAGGAGATTAAAGGCTGTAATCTTCCTAAAAAAAATAAAAAAATAAAAAAATAAAAATAAACAAACACAGAACTCAGAAACATTTATTTCAAGATGCAATAAAAGAAAACTGTACACTATATATATATATATATATATATATATATATATATATATATATATATATATATATATATATATATATATAAATATATATATATATATATATATATATATATATATATATAAATATATATATATATATATATATATATATATATATATATATATATATATATATATATATATATATATATGTATATACAATTGCATAAGTTTATATAAAAAATTTTTTATCAAGTGTAAAGGTTAATAATAATAATAATAATAATAATAATAATAATAATGCATTTTATTTAAGGCGCCTTTCAAACCACTCAAGGTCACCGTACAACAAGTAACAACAGTAACAATATTAAAACAAAAAATAACAGCAAATAACAATGTCAATAAAAAACCACAATAATATTAGAATAGCACAACATATTGTGGAATACTAAATTAAGACTTTATATATAGGCTTTATGAACAGATAGGTTTTGAGAGATTCTTGAAGTACTAGCATCACCTCCTCTTGTACAACGGTTTGAGGAATAAATCTTCCAGATAGTACCGCCGCTCCATATATGCAGAATACGCAGTCTTCGTAGAGCACCAACTCCCAGAGGGGGCACCATCCCAGTAGCTCCAAAATAATAAAACATGCGCCATTCTCCCATCCGCGCTTGCGACCGCTCGGACATTTGCGGATGAATGTTCGTAATTGATGGATGGACATCTATGCCAGGGTAAAAGACATCAGCAATCCGGCACAGAGAAAAGAAAAATAAAGTAAAAAACAAAACAAAAACAGGCATAAAGTTGGCTTGACATTGGACATTCGAGAGTCTCAAATTTAGGGACCGTCTCTAAAGTTACATGTGATATTGTTATACACTTTTCTAACGTCAGTAGCATTTGAAGAGAATGACTTACAGTCATAAAAACAACTGTAATTGTTCATCTAGGTGACAGCTATAATGCACCATTAAATTGAATGTTTCATATTTATTAAAACAAACTGTAAGTCATATGTACATTATGCTACTTTTTCACATGGGCTCAAAAGCAAATTTGAAGCTCAATAGCATTTGAGGAAAAAGACTTGCAGTCATAAACCAATTGTAATGTGTTCATTTAGGTGTCAGCTACGATGCACAACTTATACATTTTTTATATATATTAAAATAAAGTGTTACTAAAGTTATATATATTGTTCTGTGTATGTGATTTCAAAGTCTAGACGGGTCGGATTAACCCTTTAACTGCCATATCCCTTAAAATTTGATTGCCAGAGGGTTACTGTAAATGCTTATGCCCGCTGGGCACAGTTTTCCCGATGCCACCGGGGTGGTGTTGCACTGACGGCTTGAGCCCGCCATCGCTGCTTGCAGCTATATTTAGGGCTCAAGCCCAAAGGGCGAGAGGCCTATTGTTTTCCTTAGGATTATTTTTTATTATTATTATTATTATTTTTTTTTTTTTTTTCCAACGTCTCGGGGGCTTTTGGGGCCCTTAACGTGCTTAAAAAGTCTTGAAAATTGGCACACAGATTGGAACCTGCGGCCATTAGGGCCGGGCAGAGACTGATACACGGGCGTGGCACAGGGGCTCTACAGCGCCCCCTGGAATATGGAGGGCCATATATCATACATTCTTGCTAGTAGACGTATGAAACTCGGTACACATATAAATCTCATCAATCCAAACAACTTTTGTATTGCATATCATAGGCTCCGCCCAACAGGAAGTTGGCTATTTAGGGTTTAGTATTCAAATTTTTCGTCAAAGTTGTGGGGGCTTTTGGGGTCCTTAACATACTCAAAAACTCTTGAAAATTTGCGCACACTTTGGAATCTGTGGCCTTTAGGAGCCTGCAGAGGCTGGGACCCGGGCGTGGCACAGGGGCTCTACGGCGCCCCCTGGAACACAGTCAGAAATGTTGATGTATAGCTCACACATACTTGCACATATTCATATGAAACTCAGTACACATATAGATCTCATCATGCCGAACAACTTTCGTATTGCATGTCATAGGCTCCGCCCATCAGGAAGTCAGCTATTTAGAGTTATGTAAAAAGCGCATGCTCTGGAATTTGAAATACTTGTCATAGGTTTTTTTCTCGATTGCCGCCAAACTCGGTCAACGTGATCTCAAGACACTGGGGATGAAAAATTGCCAGGGGATTTTTGATATCTCGAACGGTTTGCTCGTGGCGAGGCGTTGAAATTATGGCGAGAAATGAGAAACAGGAAGTGTCTAATACCGTCCACATACATTTCCTGATTTTAATCAAACTTCATCAGATTATTCGTTGTATGATGTCGATCGCATATATGTGACTATTAGGAGTCAAAGTTATAGCGCCACCAACTGGCAGAAGGAAGTGTGTCATTTTCAAAATGATTTGAATTCAGCATCTTATTATTACTCGATTTGCTTCAAACTTCATCAGAATAATGTTAAAACACAGCCGATATAAATCTGCAAGGGGGATATTGATATCTAAAAAATTGTTGGCGTGGCAACATGTCAAACTGGAATACTTCTCAGGTGATTTTGAGGCAAATAACATACTTAGAATTTCACAAAACTCTGAACACACATCAGTATTTCTGATAGGAACTTAAATTGTGAATGGATTTTGGATAGCTTGAATGGTTTTGCCGTGGTGATTTTTTTTAAATGACCTTACAAAGGGAATCATTATTGTATTTTTAAATTGCAGCTTCCAAACACGTCAAATAATTTTTTCATACAGATGAAAAAGTCATTCTGAGGAAATATGCATAGTTTCACGACTTTACAACACTGTATGGATAACAGAAAATTAAAAAACTGTCAGACATCTCATCTCACTCTGTCCCTCTGTTTGAGTATATGTGCTTCAGACTTCCATTGTCTGAGAGAAATAGCGCCCCTACAGGTTCAATTCCCGGACTTTTACTTTCACTTTTAAATCGGTTAAAAATACAAACAAATACTTAGATTTAATTCACACTGACAAGCTAAACCAACATATCTGATTATTACCGGTTCAGGGCTCATGGATAAATTATTTCTGGCCAGAGATACGTGAGAAATAGGAGAGATGAATCACCGCTGTGATCACGAGCGTCTGGAGTAAAGAGCTCAGAGAAAACGAATTTATTCCTGTTTTAAAGCTTTTAAAAATAAATTATTACAGCGATATCACACAATCAACCAATTAGAACACACCAAGAGCTAAATTCAGATGTTTTTGAACTGTTTGTGTGAAAATGAAATATTTGTGGCTGCCTATCTGAAATCACCGCTCCGATCAGCGCGTACAGTGTCCAGCTCAAAACAAACGAATTTATTCTTGTTTAAGAGCTTTTTTAAATAAAATATTACCACAAATGCACACAATAAACCCATTTTAACACTACAAGAGCTAAATGCAGGTGTTTGTGACCCGTTTAAGTGTGCAAGACTATTTGAAAGCGCGACTGGCAGAATAACATATATCTCTCGAGCTGCAGGTTTCTGCCTTTCGTTGTAAGAACGAACACATCACGGACAAGATTATTTCAAAATACATAATAGCTTGGCGAATATAAACGAAAACAGCCACGTGAACATAAACTGGATCTACTGGATTTGAATATTAAAGTGACCACATTTACCACTTGCTTCTGTCTTCAATTTTAATCTATATAAAAAAGGAAACTCATTCGACTTGGCTGCTTTTTTAATGTGTGCATATTTATTTATTTACCTTTTTATACATTTTGTATAATTTCATAGTTTGTGTATTACAATTATAAAAACAAAAATAAATTTAGCCACTCACATAGAAATAGCTTAGGCCTTAACCTTTTTCTGACAGTTTTAGGGATTTTTAAAAATCCTAAAAAAAACTTATTTGTGCTGCAAATAATAATTTCAAACTCATTTGATACTGACCTATGACATCCTGTGACATTATATTTATTTGAATTTACATAATCTCATAGATGTAACAGTAAATCTGTTCAGCTCACAGATCAATACTAAGCTGTAATGCAAGCAGAACTTTCACAAATGCTTATGAGTCATTTAAGGATTTGATAACACTGTAAAATAATGTCTAATGTGTTAACATTAGCAAATTCATTGATAACACTTTATAATAACTGCACTCATTATTAAATAGTCAGTTCATGCTTTATAAAGCCTTGTCCCAATATTAATAGTCAGTAGTAAGCAGTTTATAAAAACAGCTATAAATAGCTTGTCCTTGGTTTATAAGCACATTTATTAAAAATGAGAGTAAGTTATCTTCCTATGAAAAATAAAAGATAAAAATAAACAAACAACAACACAGATTGATACAGAACTCAGAAATTTTATTGTGGATTTATGATAAAGCCTGCAAATGAATTCATACTCCTACTCATACTACTCCATACTCCTTTTTCAACATTATGCCTATATACTGAGATGTTAAATTGTGAATGGGTTTAGGATAGCTTAAATGGTGTTGCCATAGAGATTTATTAAAGTAACATAAAAAAATACAATAGTTATTTTACTATATCTTTACAATTTTTCATTCTAAATCTTCATAATTTTTTATATAAGTAGAAGTCCTCATTTGAAGGAAGCACAGTAAGTTTCATAGCTTTATCACTTTCAAGAGCCAGCATAAAATTTAAACTATCATAACTTATAAACCAAGCTTGCAATTCTTAGTACCTATAATGGCCACTAGAGGGAGCTATAGGATTACTTTTAAATAATTATTGTAGAAACGAGTATGATTTAAATCATTTATAGAAATCTTTCAAAAAAAAATGAATTGTATATATTTTACTGATAAAATGACCCTCACTTAATTAGAATAACAAGCTGAAGTATTTTGAACTGTATATTAAGAATAATTCTTTATAGGCTTTATGGACAGATAACGTTTTGAGTGACTCTTGAAGGTTCAGCACCACATCTTCTTTTACCACTGTTTAAAGAATTAAACTTACAGAATAGGTGTGAATGAATTTTGGATAGCTTGAATGGTTTTGCCGTGATGATTTTTTGAAATAATAGTAAAAAAGGAACCAGTAAATGTCTTTTTATTTTTTTAAAGTGCAGCTTCTAAACACTTAAAAAAAAAAAAAATGTACACATAGAAGACCAGTCATTCTGAGGCATATTTCCTCAGAATGACTGGTCTCATGACCATAGTTTCATGACTATACAACACTATATGGATGATAGAAAATTAAAAAAAAACTATCATACATCTGATGTCACTCAGTCCCACTGTCACTGTGGGTAATGTGTGTGTGTGTGTGTGTTAAGTGAATTAGGTGTGAAACTATCAGGGTGCATTTAGTCTCCAGCGCCAACATTTTACAGAACTGCCACTTTCCTGGAGTCTCCAGAATTACTCGGTGTCAGGCTCTGAGAGACTTAAGATTCCAAAAAATGATTTAATTAGAATACCATGAAGTATTGTGAAATACTATATATTAAGTCTTTATATATAGGCTTTATGCACAGATTAGAGTGACTCGTGAAGGACCAGCACCACCTCCTCTTGTTCGATGGTTTGAGGAATATATCTTCCAGAATCCAGGATTAAGATTTAGGAGCGCATTTTTATTCCACCTCCTTTCCTGAAAAGTCTGTCTTGCAGAATTGACTAAAAATTAATCTTCACATTAATTACTAATTATTTTGCAATTCTTTTTGTCAGTTCTTCTTGACCTGCTTTTTTCTTCTTCTTTTCTGACCTCATGACCCAGTCAGTATTTTTTGTACAATGGTCAAGTCTTAACTTATCCATTTCTGTATTGCATTTGTGTTTGATATTTCTCATGGGTATTTCATAATTTTCGACCTTACAGTTTGAGTTAAAAGTCTATTTTAGCGCATTTCATCTGTAAAAGAAAACATGCCTAATAATTCTGCACACATGAATATAAGGAGTTTTTCTCTTCCAGCTTTCCTGGACTATTGTATAGCACTCATAAATGATTAAATAAAAAATAATGGTAGTTATTAATATTTATATGGTTTGGAATTGGTAAAATGTGCTTGGAAAAAAATCACAATAAAACAATGTTTTCATGTTTAAGTTTGGAATATTAACTGACATGAATGAATGCTATATAAATATTGTTCATGTTAACATAATGTTTATAAATGAAATCTTATTGTACAGTGTTACTAATATATATATTGTTCTGTGAATGTGATTTTAAAGTCTAGATGATTCGGATTAACCCTTTAACTGCCGTAACCTTTAAAACCTCACTGCCAGAGGGATATTGTGAATGCATGTGCCCGCTGGGCACAGTTTACCTGATGCCACCGGGGTGGCGATGGCATTGGTGGCTTGAGCCCGCCATCGCTGCTTGCAGCTATATTTAGGGCTCAAGCCTGGAGGGCGAGGGCCCTATTGTTTTCCTTAGGATTATTTTTTATTATTATTATTATTTTTTTCCAACGTTACGGGGGCTTTTGGGGTCCTTAACATGCTCGAAAACTCTTGAAAATTGGCACACACCTTGGAACCTGCGGCCATTAGGGCTGGGCAGAGACAGATATACGGGCGTGGCACAGGGGCTCTACAGCGCCCCCTGGAATACTGAGGGCCATATATCATACATACTTGCACGTAGACACATGAAACTCGGTACACATGTAGATCTCATCAAACCAAACAACTTTCGTACTGCATGTCATAGGCTTTGCCCAACAGGAAGTTGGTTATTTAGGGTTTAGTATTCATATTTTTCGTCAAAGTTGTGGGGGCTTTTGGGGTCCTTAACATACTCAAAAACTCTTGAAAATTTGCGCACACTTTGGAATCTGTGGCCTTTAGGAGCCTGCAGAGGCTGGGACCCGGGCGTGGCACAAGGGCTCTACGGCGCCCCCTGGATCACAGTCAGAAATGTTGATGTATAGCTAACACATACTCACACATATGCATATGAAACTCAGTACACATATAGATCTCATCGTGCCGAACAACTTTCGTATTGCATGTCATAGGCTCCGCCCAACAGGAAGTCAGCTATTTAGAGTTATGTAAAAAGCGCATGCTCTGGAATTTGAAATACTTGTCATAGGTTTTTTTGCAGATTGCCACCAAATTCGGTCAACATGATCTCAAGACATTGGGGATGAAAAATTGCCAGGGGATTTTTGATATCTCTAACGGTTTGCTCGTGGCGAGGTGTTGAAATTATGGCGAGAAATGAGAAACAGGAAGTGTCTAATACCATCCACATACATTTCCTGATTTTAATCAAACTTCATCAGATTATTCTTTGTATGATGTCGATCGCATATATGTGACTATTAGGAGTCAAAGTTATAGCGCCACCAAGTGGCAGCAGGAAGTGTGTCATTTTCAAAATGCTTTGAATTCAGCATCTTATTATTACTCAATTTGCTTCAAACTTCATCAGAATAGTGTTAAAACACAGCCTATATAAATCTGCTGGGGGGATATTGATATCTAAAAATATTGTTGCCGTGGCAACATGTTAAACTGGAATACTTCTCAGGTGATTTTGAGGCATATAACATGCTTAGAATTTCATCAAACTCAGAACACATATCAGTATTAGTGACAGCTAGACACTGGCAAAAGTTCATACGAGGGCGTGGAAGAGGCACTCTATAGCGCCACCTTTTGTCAAAAGTGGGGGGGTTAGTTTTAGCTACAGACACCAAACTCGGTACAAAAATTGTTCTCATCAAGACGGACAACTTTCTAATTCACAGTCATCAGCTACGATCAACAGGAAGTCAGCTATTTTGATTTGAATGTGGATTTTTTTTTTACATTTAGCTGTGAATTAATGCATACTGCTCAGAGGAGAGTAACACTATACACACCAAATTTTGTCTACATGATGCCAAAACATTTTAAACAACTTAAATTGCCAATAGATTTTGGATAGCTTGAACGGTTTTGTCTCTGTGATTTTTTTTAAATGACATTAAAAATGGAATTATTAATTTTCCTGCATTTTTTAATTCCAAACACTTCAAAACCTTTTTTCATACAGACAAAAAGTCATTCTGAGTAAATATGGATAGTTTCACGACTTTACAACACTGTATGGGTAACAGAAAATTTAAAAACTGTCAGACATCTCATCTCACTTCTGTCCCTCTGTTTGAGTGTATGTGCTTAGACTTCCATTGTCTGAGAGAAATTGCGCCCCTACAGGTGCAATTACCGGAGTTTTAGTTTCTCTTTTAAATCGGTTAAAATACAAATAAATACTTAGATTTAATTCACACTGACAAGCTAAACCAACATATATGATTATTACCGGGTCAGGGCTCATTAATAATTGATGTGTGGTCAGTGATACGTGAGAAACAGGAGAGATGAATCACCGCTCTGAGCAGGAGCGTGTGGAATGACGAGCTCAGAAAAAACGAGTTTATTCTTGTTTCATAGCTATTAAGAATAAAGTATTGCAGCGATATCACACAATTCACAAATTAGAACACACCAAGAGCTAAATTAAGATGTTTTTGAACTGTTTGTGTGAAAATTAAATATTTGTGGCTGACTATCTGAAATCACTGCTCCGATCAGCGCGCACAGTGCCACAAGTTCAAAACTAACAAATTTATTCTTGTTTAAGAGCTTTTTAAAATAAAATATTGCCATAAATGCACACAATACACACATTATAACACAACAAGAGCTAAATACAGGTGTTTGTGACCCGTTTAAGTGTGCAAGACTATTTGAAAGCGCGACTGGCACAATAACATATATCTCTCGAGCTGCAGGATTCTGGCTTTCGTCGTACGAACGAACACATCACGGACAAGATTATTTCAAAATACATAATAGCTTGGCGAATATAAACGAAAACAGCCACGTGAACATAAACTGTTGAGAAATAAATCTGAAGTGGATCTACTGGATTTGAATATTAAGTGACCGCATATACCAGCTGCTTCTGTCTTCAATTTTAATCTATATATATAAAAAAGGAGACTCATTTGTCTTGGCTGCTTTTTTAATGTAGCGTATTTATTTATTTACTTTTTTATACATTTTGTATAATTTCATAGTTTATGTATTACGATTACAAAAACAAAAATAAATTTAGCCACTCACATAGAAATATCTTAGGCCTTATCCTTTTCTGACAGTTTTAGGGATTTTAAAAAATCCTAAAAAACCTTATTTGTGCTGCAAATAATAATTTCAAACTCATTTGATACTGATCTATGACATCCTCTGACATGCTATTTATTTGAATTTACATAATGTCATGGATGTAACAGTAAATCTGTTCAGCTCACAGATGAAGACTAAGCTGTAATGCAAGCAGAACACTTATAAATCATTTAAGGATTTGATAACACTGTAAAATAATGTCTTATTTGCTAACATTAGTAAATGCATTGGTAACACTTTATAATAACTGCACTCATTAGTAAATAGTCAGTTCGTGCTTTATAAAGTCTTGTCCCAACATTAATAGTCATTAGTAAGCAGCTTATAAATACAGCTATAAATAATTTTTTCTTGGTTTATAAGGACATATTTTAAAAAGGAGAGTAAAGGGTCAGTTATCTTCCTAAGAAAAATAAAAATAAACAAACACAACACAGATTGATACAGAAATATTTATTTCAATATGCAATAAAAGGAAACTGTACACTTGAATTATATATATATATATATGTGTGTGTGTTGGTATGTGGGAAGCACAGTTTTTGAGTGCACTGTAGACTTGCTCTCCAGGTGGATTCTGGTTGTATGCAGTCCATAAGGTATGGCTTTGTGTGTACATGTGAACAAGGAGAGGACACAAGACGTTTGAGATCATTTTTAATGGAGTTCAAGTAATAAAGAAAGACATTTGTTATGCATCTACATCCGTCTGCATGGACTCTGTACGTGTTTTAAACTTGCTAACCCCTATTATCAACGGCATTGGAAAGCCAATACACACACACAGACACATGTATATATATATATATATATACTTGATAAAAAAAAAAAAAAAAAAAAAAAAAAAAAAAAAATATATATATATATATATATATATATATATATATATATATATATATACATATATATATATATATATATATATATATATATATACTTGATAAAAAAAATATATATATATATATA
>NC_068391.1:437164-455980 GCF_023724105.1 Carassius gibelio | reverse complement strand
CATCCCCTTTTATACAGGTGGAATATACCACTTTCCCAAAAAAATGGTTGATCACATCACATCACTGAACAGAAAAGCTAGTTCATGCATTCATGACCTCTAGACTGGACTATTGTAATGCACTTCTAGGTGGTTGTCCTGCTTCTTCAATAAACAAGCTACAGGTCGTCCAAAATACAGCAGCTAGAGTCCTTACCAGGTCAAGAAAATATGATCATATTACCCCAATTTTACAGTCTCTGCACTGGCTACCTATTAAGTTCCGTATCAGTTACAAATTATCATTACTTTCCTATAAGGCCCTAAATGGTTTAGCTCCTGCGTACCTAACTATCCTTCTATCACGCTACAACCCATCACACTCCCTAAGGTCACAAAACACTGGACTTTTGGTCGTTCCTAGGATAGCAAAGTCCACTAAAGGAGGTAGAGCTTTCTCACATTTGGCTCCCAAACTCTGGAATAGCCTTCCTGATAATGTTCGGGGTTCAGACACACTCTCTCTGTTTAAATCTAGATTAAAAACACATCTCTTTCGCCAAGCATTCGAATAATGTATCTCTTAAATTGTGAGTGTAGTTGCATCTGATCAAATGTGCATTTTTATTCATTAGCTTGGGTTAAACTAATTTTACTTTGTTGCATCAGCAGCTATGCTAATGATGTCTCTATGTGTTTCTCTGTTTCTGCTGGGATCTTCATCCCGTGGTAACTAGGATTTACACAAGCTCCAGTCTGGATCCAGAACACCTGAGAAGAGATGATGCTGACCCTCAGAGGACCTCAGATGATGCTGACCCTGAATCAACAACAGAACTAACAAATATTGATACAAGTGTGACTGCATCATATAATAATTATTAATTAATCATGTTAATAATCTTCATCTGGCTGACTACGTCTTGTATTAATTTTTCTAAAATTCCTGTCAAACGTGCACAAACTGACAGTCACCACCATAAGCTACTAGGCTACTAAATATTGTAGAAACATCATTTTCTGTAAAGTTGCTTTGTAACGATTTGTATTGTAAAAAGTGCTATACAAATAAACTTGAATTGAATTGAATTGATTCAAATGATCCGCGAACCTGCTCCGAACTCCCGAGCTGATTCAAATGATTCGCGATCCCCAAACTGACTCAAATGATTCGCGAACCCGCTACGAACTCCCGAACTGACTCAAATGATTCGCGATCCCCAAACTGATTCAAATGATTCGCGAACCTGCTCCGAACTCCTGAACTGACTCAAATGATTCGCGAACCCGCTACGAACTCCCAAACTGATTCAAATGATTCGCGATCCCCAAACTGACTCAAATGATTCGCGAACCCGCTACGAACTCCCGAACTGATTCAAATGATTCGCGATCCCCAAACTGACTCAAATGATTCGCGAACCCGCTACGAACTCCCGAACTGACTCAAATGATTCGCGATCCCCAAACTGATTCAAATGATTCGCGAACCTGCTCCGAACTCCTGAACTGACTCAAATGATTCGCGAACCCGCTACGAACTCCCAAACTGATTCAAATGATTCGCGATCCCCAAACTGACTCAAATGATTCGCGAACCCGCTACGAACTCCCGAACTGATTCAAATGATTTGCAATCCCCAAACTGACTCAAATGATTCGCGAACCCGCTACGAACTCCCGAACTGACTCAAATGATTCGCGAACACGCTACGAACTCCCGAACTGACTCAAATGAGTCGCGAACCCGCTACGAACTCCCGAACTGACTCAAATGAGTCGCGAACCCGCTACGAACTCCCGAACTGACTCAAATGAGTCGCGAACCCGCTACGAACTCCCGAACTGATTCAAATGATTTGCAATCCCCAAACTGACTCAAATGATTCGCGAACCCGCTACGAACTCCCGAACTGACTCAAATGAGTCGCGAACCCGCTACGAACTCCCGAACTGACTCAAATGTAATTTTTTCTGTGGATGCCTTCAAGCCTGCATCTGTACTTTCTTCCTCCTATGAAGATGTTTTGAGAAATGATCAGTGTTTCTGTCCATACAGTGGAGGTCAGTGGAGTCCATGTGTGAAGGACATGAAGGAATAAATGACCCATCACTTTAACCCGGGAATATTTATCTTGGTGTAAGATCTGGTTAAACTGAGAGAGTCACTGTGTGCGTGTGTCAGGAGGTGTTTGTGAATGTGTGTGTGTATCAGCGGGCGTTTGTAAATGTGTGTGTGTGTGTGTGTGTGTTTGTCAGCGGGTGTATGTGTGTGTGTGTGTGTATCAGCAGGCGTTTGTAAATGTGTGTGTGTGTGTGTGTGTGTTTGTCAGCGGGTGTATGTGTGTGTGTGTGTCAGCGGGTGTGTGTGTGTCAGGAGGTGTTTGTGAATGTGTGTGTGTATCAGCGGGCGTTTGTATATGTGTGTGTGTGTATCAGCAGGCGTTTGTAAATGTGTGTGTGTGTGTGTGTGTTTGTCAGCGGGTGTATGTGTGTGTGTGTCAGCGGGTGTGTGTGTGTCAGGAGGTGTTTGTGAATGTGTGTGTGTATCAGCGAGCGTTTGTAAATGTGTGTGTGTGTGTCAGCGGGTGTGTGTGTGTGTGTTTGTCAGCGGGTGTATGTGTGTGTGTGTGTGTGTGTGTCAGCGGGTGGGTGTGTGTGTGTGTGTGTGTGTTTGTCAGCGGGTGTATGTGTGTGTGTGTGTGTTTGTCAGCGGGTGTATGTGTGTGTGTGTGTGTTTGTCAGCGGGTGTATGTGTGTGTGTGTGTGTTTGTCAGCGGGTGTATGTGTGTGTGTGTGTGTGTGTCAGCAGGTGTAGTTTCTCATCAGACAGATGGTTCTGTATTGTCGGTGCAGCGTGTGGTCTCTGTAACGCTGCGAGGGAATCTGTCGACATGATTCTCGTGAGATCTCTGGTTGGTGTTGTCTGCTGTCAGTGAGAACGGAGTGTGTGTTGTGAAGGTCACAGTCCCAGAGGAAATACAGCAGCACGATCACTTCTACATCACACACACCGTCACGTCTTCAGCCTCAGTTTCCTGTTGAATTATGGTTATTTTTCTGAGATTTGTTCTTGTTTTAAGCATAAACCTTTATCATAAAACAAGACTTCTAGTCATATCTGTTAATTTGCATTTTGCGTTTGCAAATAAATGTATCTAGATTTAAAAATGTTAAGATATTTGTATTGGAAAAGAGGAGAGAAAGAAGAGGAAGAACATCAGTCTGCAGTGCACTTGTTCTTTTAGGAGCAGCTTTTATATTGACTTCATGAAAAACATCTGATGAGCATCATGACTCTTTTCAGTGTTGTATTCATGAGTGAATCTTAGAGTTCTCTGTGTTTACAGTAATTCTGTGACGTAAACCGATTTGATGCAATGATTGAGAAAGCAGGTGGTGTGTGTGTGTGTGTTGTGGTGATACTGAATGAAGGATGAGCTGAAGTGTGTGTGTGTGTGTGTGTGTGTGTGTTGTGGTGATACTGAATGAAGGATGAGCTGAAGTGTGTGTGTCTGTCTCTGCAGGACACACTGAGAGAACATGAAAATGGTTTATATTGGGGAAACATCAGAAGAGGAGGTAAGAGTCTAAACCCAGCTGAAAGTGAGTTATTGAATCATCGATCCATCCATCAGGCTCTTCTTCTAAATGTCATCAGCTGAAGCATCAGAGCCGTGTGTGATCGATGCCATCAGCTGCTGAACGCTGCTCAGATCCAGTTACAGACAAACACGTGTCCTGATGAGAATCATTCTGAACAATCACCACCACAGAAAAACTTTAACTGCAAGTCTGTGTCTTATTCTGGTCCTGCGATGGGTCTCTCTCTCTCTCTCTATCTCTCTCTCTCACACACACACACACACACACACACTACTTCTACTGAAACTAGTTGAAAGCATTTCTACAAAAGGCAGCAATATTGTTATTTACCGTAAGTCAATTCAGTTTAATGCCATTGTCGAGTTTGCTAAATATAAACTCAAGGCAGATGAATGTGTTTGACTTCATCATCATCTTCCTCATCTCTCCTGCAGGATTCAGACAGATTAGATCCACACAATATTCCACTCACCATCCTGAAATGACTGATGAATGTTTGATGTTACATTGATGCAATTAGCAGATGCTTTTATCCAAAGTTACTGAGTTCAGAAGTGTGTCCCTGTGAGCTCCTTCATCAGCGGGACACACCGAAGATGAAGGAGAGAGCCTGGTCTGTGGAGAAATCCCAGAATAAACTGCGTGGAAACTTTCATCAAGCCATGCAAATCATTGTGCTTCAGTTTAGAGAAAATATACCAATGACACTAACCCTAGCATAAAGACAGAGCGATAATAAACTGCTGGAGATGAATGTGATGATGAGATGAGTCTTCATCCTAATAGCAGATATTTGTTCTTGTTTTAATCAGATGAATTTCTATCAGTAAATGTATCTGGATTTGTGAATGTTTATTTCGACTGCAGCTCAGAACCCAATCTGTCTGATGATGCTGTCGGCTGTTTCAGTGTTTTCCCTGAATGTGTCCTCATTAGTCCCAGACGAGACCCCAGAGACACGCATCAGTGTTCAGAAGTGTTTCATCTGAGCAGAAGAATCACAGCGTCTCATATACAGCCCAGCAGTAGATGCACAGAGCCTCACGACGGGGCATTCATCCACATCCAGCTCTTTCTACACTGAGAGACCAGATCTAGATTCATCCGAAACACAGTCAGCCTGCAGAAACACACCGACCGGACGCTCTTCAAACACACTTCAGCATCTGACACTTCCAGCATTACTGCTCTCAGTTTTTGGAGTAATTGGCTCACAGGGGATTTGAGACCAGAGCAGAAACACACACACACACACACACACACACACACACAGAGGTTAAACTCCAATGATAAACTCATTAAACACTCATACTCGGGTGAAACATCAGTGCAGGTCACATGACCATGATTGACAGATGTTGCTATGGAAACAGCATCATATGAGTGTAGAGAGAGGATTAAGCACCAATCACAGTCTGTCACTGGTTCAGTCCTGCGCTGATCTCTGATGAACGACACACACTCTGTCTCTGTAGAGACACACACAGTGCACTGATGGTTTTTAAAGCATCTTAATTAAGCTTGAACTGTAGACATCTTCTAATACTGGTTGATGTGTTGGATTCTGGTTTCTATTAAAGCTCCTTCACAGAATAAATGCTGCAGTACATCTGTCATGTGTGTCTGATAGTTTCTGTTAATTATATCCAATCAGAAACAAGGTCTGTGAACATAGAAATACTGTCTAATTAAATCCATTAATCATATGCAAATACTCCACACGGTTTGTTCAATGAATGTGAGCTGAAACAAACTCGTCTGATTGATTAACACATTTCAGACTGGACTTTATTAGTTTTCACAATTACATTTCCAAAGCAGCTTTGCAGAAAAACTCCATGTTATTGTTTAGTATATCTGAAAGGTACAGTTAACCCCAAAATGTTTAATTCTATCATCAATTACTCACAGAATACAAACATAATCAGAGTTCATCATCGGCCGCATTCAGCTCAAATGAAACAAGAAAAGACATTCGTCTGCTGATGTGTAATATTGATCGATCGAGAGTGGAATATTGAATGATCATTTACCAGAGCGCACAAACCTTCCGAGGTGCACACACACACACACACACACACACACAGACGCACGCACACACACAGACAAACACATACACTGGTTTCTTTTTCAGAGGGAAACTCATCCTAAAAATATCACAACCTTAAAGAGAGTCGGAGGCGCAGCGAATCCTTTCCGTTTTCATTCTGCAGTCGCAGGTTTAAGATCCATCAGTTTCTCTTTCTGCCGGAGGTCAGTCAGGATTAATTTGAATATAAACTCTCTCTGCTCCGTTTGATGAAGGCAGAGAGAAATGCGCTGGTTTTATTGCTGACAGAGTCTGTTTAAAGACATGCTCCATGTACAGTTAATCACAGAGAGAACAGAGCGCTCTTCTGCTGGACTCCAGAGCAGGACGAGGTCAGGCGAAGGTCATCATACACTCCACCATATGTGCCATTCACATCCATCACAATAAAGCATCGTTTCATGAGCAAACGCTAGTTTCTTCGGGGAACGCAACACACAGCAGTAAATCTTTTGCTTTTGACAATGCTTTGTAAGTGTGTGACGTATGTCTGTTTTTGTTTTTATGTTTCTCTTTTATACTTTCTGGACAGCACTTTGGTTCCACTTGTGGTGTTGAAAGTGCTTTATAAATAAAGTTGAGTTGAGTAAATCATTATATTAGAATGATTTCTAAGAAACATTAAAAATCTTACATAGAAGAATTATCTATTTTATTAGGGAAACACACACACACACACACACAAGAATAAAAGTAAACAAACAAGAAACCATGTAACATTCAGAGGATTTTAAGTTTAACATCATACAATGATTTGATTTGATTACCCATAATCCTCACTGAGGAGAAGCTTCAAATGGAATGGAGTTTGGTGTCCATGGTAACACTGATCAATCAGCTCCAGATCTTGATCTCTCCCGTCCAATCACACGTGGCTGTGAGGCCGGGCATTATGGGATGCATCGCGGCACAGACGCAGGCGTGTTGGTGAGCGTGAAGCGTGCTCAGGGGACGTGAGCTCTGGAAGTCATAGAAGTGCACAGAACCTGTAGAACTACCAGAGACCAGAACACTGCCATCTGCAGAGAACCCACAATGCACTGCAAAACCCTCCACCTGCAAACCACAACAACACGATTATTAAATCAGTCACGATCTTCTCTGGAGCTGCAGCTGGAGTAAAAGCGGTCATGACATGGATGTTTTAATTATTTTAACATGTTCCTAGAGGTTTACTTATAATGTTAAAGTATAAACATTATAAATTACATAAAAATGATCATCAATCCTCATTCTGACCCTCTGTCTAAACGGAGCTGTTTTAAGGGGCGTGTCCTTTAAGGCTCGTCGGTGATCAGTTATGATTGGCTAACGTCACTCAACAGGAAACAGCATCAACACCGGCTTTCAAATGTTTTGAGTGTTTTTACAACATGTTCAAAAATAAAACCATACTTTCCAGACAAAGCGTAATGATCCAGATGAAACGAGCCGTTTCTGGAGCTTGATTTAAGAAATGCTTTGTTTATAAAGAGGAGGATGTTTTAAGCTATGAATCCTGCAGGACACAAAGAGCTCTTGAGAGCCAAAAGAAGACTTCTCATGTCATGACTCTGTTATATGTCAGTGTAACTCCATCATGTGACCTTGTGTCCTTCGAAGCGGCGTCTCTTGTTGATCCTGTAGGGTCTCTGTGTGGAGAACAGAGCGATGTATCCACCGTTCGTCTGAGCCACGAAACTGCTCTCCAGCGGGTGACACCCCAGACACGGACAGGTGAAGCGCTCCTACAGCACACACACACGCACGCGCACACACATTACAGCACACACACAACACACATTATAAATGTATTCATAAAGTATATTGTAATGCATTATATAGTGCAGTGCAAGGCATGGCTAATTCATTAAAACTACTTTTATAATGCATTATATTTTAAGGCTTTAAGCGAAGTGTAACATTAAAAAAAAAAAGCAGCATTATGTAAACAAACTAGTATTCAAAGTGTTAAAATCGTGTCCAGCAGTCCAGTGCTTTCTGAAGTGAAACGCTTCTGATGCTGTCTGTTGTTCAGGAGAGGCTTGACACAAGGAATGCGAAGCTGAAACCCATGTCTTGTATACGTCTGTGTGTAGTGGTTCTTGAAGCACTGGCTCCAGCTGCAGTCCACTCTTTGTGAATCTCCCCCACATTTCTGAATGGGTTTTGTTTCACAATCCTCTCCAGGGTGAGGTTATCCCTATTGCTTGTACACTCTTTTCTACCACATCTTTTCCTTCCCTTCACCTCTCTATTAATGTGTTTGGACACAGAGCTCTGTGAACAGCCAGCCTCTTTTGCAATGACCTTTTGTGTCTTGCCCTCCTTGTGCAAGGTGTCAGTGGTTGTCTTTTGTATGACTGTCAGGTCAGCAGTCTTCCCCATGATTGTGTAGCAGGGGCGGCGTCAGGGGTGAGCTAAGGGGGCTGGAGCCCCGAATGTTTTTATTA
The DNA here is from genome assembly GCF_023724105.1 of Carassius gibelio. NCBI lineage: Eukaryota > Metazoa > Chordata > Actinopteri > Cypriniformes > Cyprinidae > Carassius > Carassius gibelio. The sequence goes on along the minus strand of NC_068391.1, from coordinate 447,874 downwards.
CCAACATGATAAAGTCCTTTGACCAGTATATGTTTGTAGAGTAAGAGTAAGTGCACTGCTTAATGTTTGCTTCTTATCCCTGTTCTACCAGGACGAGTGTAGCCTGTCAGGCTTGATTGGAAAAGAAAAGAAAACTGAGACAGAGACCAAAAAAAAAAGTGAGAAAGAGACACATCATCAGCATATGTGTCAGGATACAAGGGATAAAGTTTAAATAAAATGTTTTTAATTTGTTTTTTGTTTTTATTGTTTTTTATATTTCAAATTAGTAATTGAGTTTTCAGCCCTTCTGACAGCTCTAATGTGAAGGTCTCCTTTGGTTAAGGGTGACTCTAGGAGTGTTTGAGGCGTCTCGAGCAGCTCGTGTCTTACGTGGAAGATCTGGTTGGAGAGTCTGGCGGTCGTCTCAAAGTCCCAGGCGATCAGCGTCCGGTCAGCAGAGTCTCGGCTGACCGCATCAGTGCTGCTGATGAACTCTCTCCCGCCGCTCAGGAACAAGACGTCCAGCGTCTGCTGAACCGCCGCCTTATACACCCGCAGCATCTGGACACACAGAACCGCTGAGACACGGAGCGCAGAGGATCATGGGAAGGCTCTGAATCAGACTGACCTTACAGCAGCGAGCGTCCCAGGCTCTGACCTCTGGACTGAAGCCTCCGCACAGAAACACCTCAGGGTCAGACGGACGCGGGGCCACACAGCACACCTTAAATCCATTCTCCATCCGTGAGATCGTCTGACCTGAGGAACATCGGTCAATCAATCAATCAATCAATCAATCAGTGTCATGAGTTTATCGCAGCGCCTGTGAGAACTATAAGCAGCATCAGTGTCACAGACGGATATTTGGAGAAATACACAACAATACACTGTATGAGTCACAATTATACATTTCTCTTTTATGACAAAAATCATTAGGATATTAAGTGAAGATCATGTTCATGAAGATATTTAGTAAATCTCCTACTGTAAATATATCAAAACTTAATGTTTGATTAGTAATATGCATTGCTAAGAACTTCATCTGAACAACTTTAAAGATGATTTTCTCAATATTTAGATTTTTTTGCTCCCTCAGATTCCAGATTTTCAGATAGTTGACCCTTATGACTGGTTTTGTGCTCCGGGGTCAGAAATGATTCACATCAAGTGATTTATATTCTCCTGAAGCTCCATTAAACCCATGATTCAAAGATTTTTGTCATGTGTTTTTGGTTATTAAATCACATTTTCATCACAAGAAAGACACAGATGTTCAATAAAGATTGCATGCAATATTAATAATCAGAATAAACTATTGATCTGCTGATTAATAAAGGTCAGTGGCATAACTGAAGCGGTTTAATATGGCTTGATGTTTATCCAGTTTTATAACTGTTGTTCCCAAAAGAAGAAAAGGGCTCTTTTGCACAACGTTTAATGAAGGTACATTGTAGAGCTGTTTAAGAGCGAGTAAAGAAGGAATAAATCAAAAGAGAAAACAATGTACCAATATTTTTATTATCTAGAGACCAGACTATGAGTTTAATTAACAACAATACTTCCTATAGACTTCCATTTCATTAAGCAGTATTCTGTGTTTTTGTTGTTTTTGTCTCATGCAAAATCTAACGATTCATAAATCAAGATATATTTACTGGAGAAGAGTATGAAAAATTAAGTTATGTTTTCTGTGAAATGAATAACTTGACTTGCCTTTTAATTAAGTTAATTAAGTCATACATTAACAGATATTTGTTTCATTTTCTGTGACGATTCCTTCAGATGTACGTTTATGTGTTTGAGGTGGGCACGATGGGTGAATATCTTCAATAGCTGATAATTAACACCATATGATGATGAACCAATGGATGCATGTTAATTGGAGGATTTGCATATGATCATGTGATCGCAGTGGAGCAGGACTCATTAGTTTCTCTCTGAACGGTGAGAATGTGTCTCGTCAAACACAAGCTGATCTTAGAATCCTCCTCCTGCATAATTAATACGCTTCCTCAGTGTTTTTAATTAAGAAATGTAATTAGCACAGCGCTGACGGCTGATAAGAAACGTGTGTCATGAGCAGATAAAGTGCACAGAAACACAATGAATCAACAGAAGAAGATCTGATTCAGTTCCTCGTGTGAGGTTCTCTGAATCAGTCGTCTGTGTCGGGATACGATCCACTCTCAGCTCGTATTCTCAAGAGTGAAGGTGAACTGACCGGTCTCCACATCAGTGACCGCTGCGCTGCCGTCGAACGAGCCTGAGAGGAGGCGTCGCCCACAGGACAGCCAACAGGCATCTCGCACGGAGCCCCGGTGGGCGGAGTAAGTCTGTAAGCACCGCCCCTCACCAACACCATCCCACACCTGAAACACAGACACTCAGGTGAAGCTCTTATCTGATATCCCACACACACACACACACACATCTGATAGCGGCCGCTCCCTGAGTGTACATGAGAAACACCTTCACCAAACACACTCATGTTCCTGAGGATCACGTCTCTCACACTCGAGCCATTCATTCGTTCAGTAAAACACATTCAGTCTTTCTGCACAGTAATCTAATCGGCTCATTCATTCTCATGCAGGTCCTTGACAGCAGCACCGTGATGTTCTTTCATCCGTCACTGCACACTGATTTATATTCATTAGTGCGGTTTAGGTTAATCATCACTACTAGTTCTCACACTAATTAAACCTCCAGCACTCGGTGTTCAAGTTATATCTGATTCTGTAATGTGTGATAGAACTGAAAAAATAATAATAATATAGGCATGGTTTAACTGTGCATTGGTTACTGATTGGACGTTGAGATGTGGGCGTGGCTCTCACATGAGTGTGAGGGGCGGAGTTTAAAAGCACTGACTGACTGGAGAAGACTGACCAATCACTGAAAAGATCCAGTTATCTTAATAAAACTAAATATTTGATCTTATTTTAATCAAAACTCATTACACATGGTTAATCATCATGCATGAACAATATTTGTTCAGAGATGAGCCACCTGTACAGGTAACAGCTGGTCAGGTTAGGGTTAGTTTAGGTTAGGTTAGTCTCACCTTGAAGGTTCTGTCCATGGATGCGGACAGCAGCAGATGACTGAGATGATCCACTGGACTCCACTGCAGTGTGTTCACTGGACCCTGATGGGCCTCGATGCGGCTCTGCATGCGTCTGGGCAGCTGGACCTGACCCTGCCTTCGGCCCAGAAACGGCCGGACCCTCTCGGACACCTGAGACAGCAGCAGAGACCCAGAAGATCCAGACGGAGACGCTTCTTCAGTCTGAACCGCTGCGGTCTCCAGTCTCTGTCTCTTAGGAACATACGGCCTCAGCGCAGAACCCTGCAGGACTCTCTTCACGGAGCCAGAGGAACCACACTGTGCTGCTGACACACGTGATGAAGATGATGATAATGATGATGAAGAGGAGCTGATGATGAGGCCTTCATCACGATAAAGCTGAGCATCCTGGTCTGTCTCACTGTCAGAGTCCTCATAATCCACCAGTGAAGCCATGTGAAGCTCACAAACACACACTACAAGCTGGATTACATCACAACACAAACAACATATTACAAAAACATTTTAAACATTATCATCTAATTAACAGACCATTAAACTTAAAGCTCAGCTATTTTTAAACAGAGAAAATACTACATATATCTGTTTGATATATAGCCTACGTATATATGTATTAGTGGTGGGCCGTTATCAGCGTTAACGTGCTGCGTTAATGTGAGACTCTTATCGGGCGATAAAAAAATTTCGCCGTTAATCTATTCTCAAAGTTGGGTTGGGAGCTGGGTCTATACTAAGCAAGCTATGATGACTTTCACCTTGATATTTTATATAACCGACTGACTGAGGACAGCCTAAAAACATGCTCAGGAGAGTTGATGGGCCACTGCTGCGCATCGTCACGAAAGCTGATCTTTTCCACGTGGTGTTAAGCCTTACCGCTTCTCGATTTAAACATTAAAGCATCCAAACACAAGACGCGGGAAAACTGAACGGAGCAGCGCGTGCCGTTAGGTGCGGAGAGAGAGAGAGAGAGAGAGAGAGAGAGAGACAGAGAGAGAGAGAGAGAGAGAGACAGAGAGAGAGAGAGAGAGAGAGAGAGAGAGAGAGCGACACTGAACCGAGCTCTCTTCTGCGAAGTTCTCCTCGAAGTGCTTCCTGCACCTGAACAGACAAATACAAATCACAGTTTGAACAAACAAAAAGATGTGAAAGAACCCATTTCAGTACTCACAGTGTTCTGGTGTTCAGGGCTCACGCAGAGATGTGTCTCAAAACACTTGAACATCGAATTTGTTTATTATTGCTCTTGTGCCAACAAATACATACAAAATATGTCAGACTGTCAGTTATTTCTTAAGTGAAAGTAAACAGTTGAGGGAAAAATGGGATGTGTATTATATTGGGTGCGTTCATGGTCTCTTAAAGTGACCGCGCCTAATTTAGCTACTGACTGCTGTAATGTTAATCCAAGAAAATGAAAATGAAGATCACTCACTGCTCTTGACTGAATTACTTTGTAGTTTTAACAGTCAAACCAAAGATTATTCAGACACCAGATATATTTTTTGATATATATAGCAAAACTGTAATAATGTGAGAAATGTTGAAGGTCTCTGAATAAATGTAGGTTTGAATGTAAATTTAATTTATACATTGAAGACTATCCAGTGCTATTTTACATTTAATTATTTGGTTTCTATACCTTGACACATAAAAACTTTAGTTACTAGCACAAATAAATAAAAATAAATGAACATACAAATTAAACAATTTCAAACAGGGCCCACTGGTATAACCTTCACCCGCTCCCCGCTGACCCCAGCTACGGCCCAGCTCACACCTGTTTCACACATACTCCGTCTGCAGTCCGTCTGCAGTGCGTGTGTGTTACGTATGTGGTGCAGCACGGACTCCATGTGCTTTCACACAGGACGCGTTTGCAGTTCGCTACTCAGTACGTAAACGATCGCTGCACTGCTGCACAGTGTTTGGAATAACGCAGTTTAAAAGAACGGTGTTAGGTAACGACATTATTTTTTCAGTAATGGAGTAAACTAACTAATTACTTTTCCCGTCGTTACAACGCCGTTAACATTACTGGATGTTAAATGCGGTGCGTTACTATGCATTGATTTAATAAACTATGTAATCCAAACGCACCCCTGGCTCACACAGCGAGTGAAGAGGTGGGTTTTTACGACAGCGGCACCAAACACACACACACACACGCACACACGCGAATGCATTTTCAAGGTGGAGATATAAGCTCTACTTCAAATTCATTGTTGTCAAAGGCAAGAACGTTGAAATGTGTAATGTGTAATGTGATACACACGCATCTACAAAGCTAATGGCCATATATATATTTATCATACCTGTCAAGTATCCCGTTTTGGCCGGGAAAGTCACGTATTTTACCCTTCTTTCCCGCCGTCCTCCCGTATTAGTATTTTCCCGTAAATCTCCCGTATTTTTATTTATTTATTTCTTTTACCTGCGTTATTAATAAAATAATAATAATAAAAACATTCCCAATCTGAGCTCTGTCACTAGTCTCGCGATAACTCCCATCTGTAGTAGCCTGTCGCGAGGGGTGTGTGAGGTCAGATGACATGAGTTAGAACCAAGGGGCAAGGTACTCGACCGGAAGTTGAAGTCGGGTGGGGGCTGCCATCTTTTAGCAGAACTTCACTTGCGTTAGCATTCCCATTGACTCCCATTCATTTTGGCGTCACTTTGACAGCGAATAACTTTACATCTGAGGCGTTTAAAGACTCCGTTTGTCCATTATTTATTTCTAAAGATACACGACAATGTATAAAGGGCTCCATTACCTTCTATGTTACATTATGGCCCCGTATAAACAGTTTTTGTAAAAAATAGGCTAACGATTGCGTCATAACCACTCGACTCTCTGTCGCATTACCGTACAGACAGGAGGAGAATCTCGCAGGCAATTAACTTAATATGGTGTACTGCCGTTACATTTTAAAATACTATACAAAATAATTAATCAGAATACTTACTCCTGCTCACTCACGACAAAGAACTCCCCGCTCAAGCTCGCCGTCTCTGCAAGATTAACGATGGCAGTTTGCACGAACAGCTACTAGAAGATTTACATCTGTCAGACAGGTTGCTGACATCGTCAAGCTTAGTTTGAGTCTGCGCGTCAGAAACGGAAGTGCTAAAAAACGCTAAAACTGGGCTTCATTCGTCTCAATTGAGTTCCAATGGGGTCGCTGTGTCCATTTCTTTTACTGTCTATGGTTATAACGTGGGAAAAACAACAACAACAAAAGAAAAAACAGAGACAGATGATGGATGCTACAATAAAGAGTGAAGGCACACCTGCCAAAAAACCAAAACCCATGTGTAAATACCGTGATAAATGGGACAGCGAATTTACTTTTTTAAAGAATGCAAAGTCTGCAACAAATTGGTACAACAACTCACTAAAAGAGTAAAAGAAAAGTTATGTGAAATGAAAAGAAAAACTGTTAAAGAAAAGCAATATGAAATGAAAAGAATGTGTGGAATTAAAATAAAATGTAAATGTTAAGACAAGCAATGTTAAATTAACAGAAAATATGAAAATAAGCCTTTAAATAAATGCTCTTCATATATACCATTTTGTGTTTTAATTTGGGCTATAACACCTGTCTTAAAATGTAAGGGATACTGGAGCTTTGTTGGGGTGGTGGGACTGCTCGCAATGGACGCTGGAAAATTTCCCTAATTTTCAAATCCAAAACTTGACAGGTATGATTTATATATATATGAAAAAAAAAAAAAGGAAAGTGACGTGACATTCAGCCAAGTATGGTGACCCATACGCAGAATTTGTGCTCTGCATTTAACCCATCCGAAATGCACACACACAGAGCAGTGAACACACACACACACTGTGAGCACACACCCGGAGCACTGGGCAGCCATTTATGCTGCGGCGCCCGGGGAGCAGTTGGGGGTTCGGTGTCGTGGTATTGAAGGTGGAGAGAGAACTGAACATGCATTCCCCCCACCCACAATTCCTGCCGGCCCGAGACTAGAACGACACAACTTCCCTTATATATATATATATTTTTTTTAAGTAACCCAAATAGTTACTTTCTCTGATAACGAGTTACTTTTATTATAGAGTAATTCAGTTACTAACTCAGTTACTTTTTGGAACAAGTAGTGAGTAACTATAACTAATTACTTTTTTAAAGTAACGTTCCCAACAGTGCTGCTGCAGACGCAACGCTCCTGGAATGCAACTGGAATCCGTTAACATGGATGTGTAAAAAAAATATGCAACACATGTGTGAAACAGTATATATATATATATATATATATATGAAGAGTTTATTTGCAAAATTAGATAACTGTTTTTATTGTGTTTTGTTGATAGTTAGCCTTATTTTTAAACAATTTTTGTTAACCTAATCACGATAACCTAAGTGCAGTTTGGTTGAAATTAACTGAAATGCACAATGAAAAAAACAAACAAACATGATTGTTGAACATTGATAACATTTTGTTTGTTTTTTCTCTGTGGATGGAGATTTCTTCACCACACACACACGCACACACACACACACAGCGGAGACCAGGACAACTAGAGCCCAGATACAGATCCCCTGTAAAGACCTTGTCTCAGAGGACCACCAGGACAAGACCACAGGAAACAGATGATTCTTCTGCACAATCTGACTTTGCTGCAGTCTGGAATTGAACTACTGGTTTCGTCTGGTCAGAGGAGAACTGACCCCAACTGAGCCTGGTTTCTCCCAAGGTTTTTTTCTCCATTCTGTCACCGATGGAGTTTCGGTTCCTTGCCGCTGTCGCCTCTGGCTTGCTTAGTTGGGGTCACTTCATCTACAGCGATATCATTGACTTGATTGCAAATAAATGCACAGACACTATTTAAACTGAACAGAGATGACATCACTGAATTCAATGATGAACTGCCTTTAACTATCATTTTGCATTATTGACACACTGTTTTCCTAATGAATGTTGTTCAGTTGATTTGACGCAATGTATTTTGTTATTTTTGCGCTATATAAATAAAGGTGACTTGACTTGACTTGACACACACACACACACACACACACACACACTTCTATTAAATATGTGAAGCAATTGTTTTACAATGGCTAAACCCCAAATGTATCTGGAGTTTATTGTCATTTATATTACCATAATTAAAAAGTAAAGCATCATAAGAAACGAAATGATGAATAAACTCACATTAAACGAGGAATAACTGATATAACATCATCTGTCCTGTCAAAGTTCGAGGTAAATACTGATCCGTCACGTCCATTTTATAACATAAGTCTTCACATATCAGTTTAAACAGGTTTTTATGACTATTTGTTCTTGTTTACATGATTAATATTCGCGTCTGTCGCGCGGTGTTTGATTTGAAATATCAGACAGCGATCACCGGAAGCGCGAATCTATGAGGAACTTCCGCACAAAATAAAAGTCTCATTTTAAATCCGTGTCCGTGAAGAACTTACAGACAAACTAAGAGTCTCCATTAGATGTTTTTATGTTTATACATCACACATCCTACTTTAAACACCGTTTTTGTATTAATCTTATCAAAGTAGAACAAAGTATGACTGAAAGTGGGTTATACAGTCTATGGTCCGTGAGGAACTTTTAGACAAACTACAAGTCTTTATTGGATATATTATTTTATATAACACACACACACACACACACACACACACACACACTATATTAAACAGCCTGTCTGTATTAAATGCAGTATTAATCAGATATAACACAGCTGTAATTTGACTCTTGTTGTCTGGATGTTACAGGGACAGATGTCCACTTATTATGCAGAGACTGATGAAGGAATGCTGTCATCAAAGTCTTCCAATTTGTTTTATTGAGCAATATTTTATATTTCAAGCACGAATGGTTTCTGAAGATCATGTGACACTGACTGGAGTAATGATGCTGAAAATAAAGGTGCACATCACAGAAATAAATTACACTTTAATGTATGTTAATATAGAAGAACATTGTTTTACATCGTAATAATATTTCAAAATATTCACATATTTTTCTGTATTTTTGATCAAATGAACAAAGTCTTGATGAGCAAAAATAAAACATTAAAAATCTTACTGATCCCAAACTTTGAGTGGTAGTAGTGTTACCCAATTAATCGTTAGTGGCCGCCTTAGATGAGGGGTCCATGTCTGCACTGTCAGGATTATTGCCCGGAAGTTGTGAACCATTTGAGGTTTCTCCAAGGCAACAGCATTTGGTGGAACGGGCAGGGATATTGCTATAAGTAGAAATTGTGATTTTTTATTGAAGTAGAGAGCTGTGAGGGAGATGATTAGGGGCCGTAAATATCAGGGGAGGCATTCTCCTCCTGCTTAATAGCGACCTCTGTGGCTTGGGGTGAGGAACTGATGCCTGAGTTGTTGCTAATTTATCCATTTGTTTAGATTTAGCATTTTTTAGGGGTACAAGCACATAGTGCTGAAACCCTATTGTAATTGTTAGGATTTTTATTATTATTATTATTATTATTATTATTATTATTATTATTATTATTATTATTCTGCCCTAAAACTGAATGGGCAGCCCAAACAGTAAGGCCTAGAGACTTGAAACTTGGCCAAATGACAGAGCTCAATTTGGGGAGAACCTGTCACAGTCTCCACCCAATTGGCCAATAGGGGGCGCTATAGCTGCCAAATATTTAACATTTCTGGAATCCTTGAGTCATGGAAAATTTGTAACTGTCACTGTGATTTGGGATCTATTTTTTTTTTTAAATAGAAATCCACCACATTCATATTCAATCACATCAGCAGCGTCAATAAGGGTTTATAGACCAAAGATGCATATCTGCAGATATATATTACAGTTTTTTTCGATTGCTAAACAACAGTGGGCACATCTGGAGCTACATGTGCAAAACTCTAACTACAGTCTGCACTAGCAACAGTAACATGAGCTAAACAGTTCACATTACCTGCAAAACTCATTCCAAGCAACACAACTCTTAACACATGGCTCAAAACAGGCTCAGTGCAGCCAAATACTACACACAACCCTCACTGAGATAACACACACACACACTCGGAACACACCGAGAGGAGAAACACTAGCATCAAACACCAATACAGAAAATACTCACTTTTCATCTTTACAGTTTGAACTATTTCAGTGACTTCATACAAAGTCATATTTTCTTCAAAGAAAAGAGGGACATTCTTTCACATGATTTATTTACATTTTTAAAACATATCAATTCTTTACAGTAAGGTAAATGAAAGTTAGCACTTTGCTTCAATAGTCTGTAGTAATTTACAGAATTACAGTAATGAGAAAAAAAGGTAGAAACTAAAAGTACATACTGTAATTCGAACAAATAATTTTCAGGGCTAATCCTGAAACTGCAGTCAGCAGTGTTTGAAAGGCACAAGGCTGAAATCTATTTCTATTCTGAATGTGTGGTTCACAATTTTGACAGCAGTGTGTTAGAATTTGAACAAAGTGCTGTAAATCCACAGTGTTGTGCAGGTTGTGGTTAAAGTCGTGGGATAAGTGTGTAGAGTTTTGAAAACTGTGTTCAAGCAATGAAAAACGAACTAGAGTTTGGTCACATGAACTGCTGCTGTGCAGACTGTAGTTAGAGTTTTGCACATGTGACTCCAGTTGTGCCCACTGTCGTT
>NC_068391.1:417623-436664 GCF_023724105.1 Carassius gibelio | reverse complement strand
TAGTGGTTGTGTCGTATCTGTATTATCAAGGAGGATTACGCTCTCACCCCTTGTGCAGGCTGGCAAGAAATATTAGTCTTTGGTCTCAGAACAGATTTCTGTCGATCCGAGCGGTTCATGTCCCCGGACGTTTGAACTTCGGAGTGGATTTGCTATCCAAACAGACTATGGAGCAAAAAAAAAAAAAAATGAAAAAGGGGGAATGGAGGTTGCACCCCCAAACGGTGAGCCTTTTATGGCAAATATTTGGAGAAGCAAGAGTGGACTCATTCGCGTCGAGCATGACTACGCATTGCCCGCTGTGATTGTCCTTATGCCCTACATTGCCCCTGGGCTTGGATGCGTTAGCTCACAATTGGCCCACACAGCCGTGGTTTGTGGACCTGGTCAGTCTGTTAGCGGGCTCTCCATGGAGATTCCCCTCAGACAGGACTTACTATTGCGAGCACAGGGAATGATTTGGCAGCAAGGCCAGCTCTATGGAAGCTGTGGGCGTGGCCTCTGAGCGGAGTGAGTTAATATGTCCCGGTCTTTCTGTTGAAACCACCGAGACTATATGAATTCTAGGGCAGCTTCTACGAGACGCTTATATGCTTTCAAATGGAAACTGTTTACGACCTGGTGTGGAATTCGTAATTGGATCCGGTTTACTGCCCAGTGGCTTCAGTACTGGAGTTCCTTCAAGACCGTTTTTCTATGGAGTAACGCCAGCCACTCTGAAAGTTTACGTGGCAGCCATTTCAGCTAACCTCCTATCTATATATATATCTATATATATATATATATATATATATATATATATATATATATATATATATATTATATAGAGAGAGAGTGAGAGAGAGAGAGAGAGAGAGAGAGAGAGAGAGAGAGAGAGAGAGAGAGAGAGAGATGGTGCTTCAGTGGGCCGTCATCCGCTGGTCTCTCGTTTTATACAAGGTGCGCGACGGCTGAGGCCTTTCCACCCTGTGCGAGTTCCTTCATGGGATTTATCCATTGTGTTGCAAGGTTTATCAGGGCATCCGTTAGCCCTTTGAAACTATACCGGATAAAATCTTGACTTAAAGACAGTTCTTCTTGTGGCTTTATCCTCCCTCAAGAGAGTTGGGGATTTACAGGCTTTTTTCGTTTCGCCCTCGTGCATTCATTTTGCACCAGGCTCTGTGGAAGCATTGCTGCGACCGTGGCCTAATTATGTCCCTAGGTTGCTTCGAACCATTTCACTTTCAACAAGTGGTCTTGGAGGCTTACCCCCTGCAGAGGTGGGGTCAGGAGTTCTGAGTCTTTCCCCTGTCAGAGCGCTGAAGACTTATGTTGATCGAACAGCTCCATGGCTTGAGTCCAACCAGATTTGCCTGTTAAGACACAAAATAGAGGCCATGCTGTCACAAAGCAGCGCATGTCACATTGGCTGATAGAGACTATATCTTTAGCCTATGAGGCGTGGCGACGTGCTTCGCACTTAGGAATTAGAGCTTATTCCACGAGAGCAGTGGCTTCATCACAAGCTTTCTCAGTGGTTCTTCTATATGATGTCTGTGCTGTGGCAGGATGTTACTCACGAGCACTTTTGTCAAGTTTTACAGTCTGGATGTGAGGATGGCTCCTGGCTCCCGGGTTCTGTCCACTTGAGCAGATGCTTTCCTTGGATTCCAACTATCAGGTACGTCAGGCGTGATGGTATAGCGTTCCCATAGCCGGTGACGTCAGCGCAGCATCGAAGTGACCTATGAAAGGGAACATCTCGGTTACGTATGTAACCACGGTTCCCTGAATAGGGAACGAGATACTGCGGTCCCGGCCGTTCCGTACCTTGATAGTATTTCTTCAGTTCATGAAATCTAAGCGAAATAGCGCACGCCACCCAGGTATACGATGCGTACGCATGCGAGGGCGATGCCAAGCGCTATTTGGCCAATAGGATTGGCAGGGTGGTATAGGGCTTCAGACATTCGTCACACCGGTGACGTCACCGCAGCATCTTGTTCCCTATTCAGGGAACCGTGGTTACATACGTAACCGAGATGAAGTCTGACGTCACGTAGCATCGCTTCCGTGTCCAAACGCTCTATCAGTTACCACAAGAAAAACAAAAGGTGCTAATATAAACTCACAATGTGATATAATACTAGCAAAAAAGTTATAATCTTAACCCTTTAACTCCATACCGAGGTCCCAGATAGGCAGACAATGAAAATATAAATATAAAAAATAAATATACAAATATTTAATAAATATATAAATATACAAATAATTTGTGCTTGGGACTATGTTTGAAAGCGTTTAGTTTAAATGATTAATATGAATAAACAGTGCTCATAAACGGCTGCTGAGGTCATATTCTCAAGTGAAGCAAGTTGAGGCTTGGACCCAGAAACAGCGCTTTTTACATCAACACTTAACAACCAAATACCTTTAACGGCATTAAATCTAGTGTCACGTGGATGGGAATTTGCATGGAAATAATATGCAGATAGGGTTTGCATAGTATAACTACGTAGGCACTGTAAAGTCCATATATGGTGATTTCGTCCCCTGACTCAGATTTATAAAGATACTTTTGTATAAATACTTTTGTATAGCATTTGTGAATACGTACACTTTTAGAATGAAATCTACAGAAAGTTTTATAAATGGGACCCCACGTGTGTTCATCTGATAATGTCTGATTTGGGATGAAGTTAACAATTTAGCTTCTGATTAAAATGACACTGACTTCTGTTTAATTGAACAGAACAGTTTAAATAAATCCAGTATGAATTAAATTTGTGAACCCATATATTTTTATGTCAAAGGTTTTTGCTCTGGTCATTCATATTTAACCTGAATGTTGAAGAATTATGTACTGAACAAACTGGATATTCTGTCGTTTTAGCATATCTGGTTAATTTTTAAACACCTCTTTTCTTGTAGATAACAGTAGAAAATTATTAGTTTATGAGCTGCTGAGAAGAAAGATCAAGAGATGAACAACTCCACATTCAAATTTACGACTCCTGAGTCATCCACAAACTTCACAACTTATTCCATTAGGCCACTGAATCATCTGGAATTTTGTATGTACAGCATCAGTTTCCTGGTTGGTCTTCCTACACACTCCTATATTATATGGCTCATCATCACAGGAACAGGAAGTAGAATTGCATCAGAGTTCTTCATGCTCAATCTCTCTGTTTGTGAGATTGCTAACGCTCTGAACTGCTTTTTCTTAGTACTTTCAATTTGGTTTTCAAATTTCTTGATATTACGAATGTTTTTAGCAGGATTCGCCATCACTGGTTGTCCTCTGTTTCAGAGTGTGATCTGTGTTGAGCGTTACCTGGCAGTGGTTCATCCTGTCACCTTTCTGAAATTCAAACCTCTCAGATATAGAGTCATCATCTCCATTGTGGTCTGGACAATCACTCTTGGTTCTTGTTTGTGCTGCATATATATCTTAGTTTTATTAAACAGTACTGGATATGCATGGTTCTTCATGCTACAGTTTGTTTTCTTTCTCCCCATCCAGTTGTTTTGTCTTGTGGCTGTTCTCATAGCTCTGAAGCAGTCAGGACCAGGAGAGAGAGGCAGAGAGAGAAAGCAGGAAAACCACATGAAGAGAAGAGCATTTAATCTCATTCTAATAACTACTGTGAACATGGTTATGCTGTATGTGCCGATTCTTGTTTCAGCATTATTTACCAATCTGACAAAAGTAAATATTCAGGGAGCTTGGGATTTGATTTGTTATGTACTGGCTGGTTTTGTGCAACCTATTCTTTATCTGCACCGGAGTGGAAAACTTCCCTTCCTTTGTTCACTATAAAAACTTGATATTTTATTATTATATTCCTTTTTAATACATTGTTTTATTTGATGGGACTTTTTTGAAGGTACCTTTTCTGTTGCTTTTGCTGCAATGTAAAATCACTCTGATGATGTATCAGAAGGTGGCACTGATGATTATATTGAGATTTGTGTGGCTATAGGTTAGAAGTGCAAATGTCCAGTGTTATCACCACATTGCACAACACTGATACAAGCTTATAAATCAATAATAAAAAGTTGTTTTCATAATTTTCCCAGGCTTTTAACAAAATTAAAATGGAGCCATCCAGCAGCCTGAGCAAAACTGACAGTAGCAGTGGTTTCCTGGCACTGGAAAACTCTCTTGCCCTATTTCTCCAAAAAATAACTACAATTAACTACACATTGTTTTACTTTTAAAATTATATTTATAAGTGGATTTTGTCATTTTATTTATTTATTCATTTATTTGACTTCTTTTTGCTTGGTGTTCACTCTTTCGGTCTTTAGGTTGTGTTTCAAAGACTTGATGTTACATATCTGCAAATTTAGAGTTTTGTGTTCAAAGTATACTTATATACAATCAATGTAAACTTACAGAGATTAAGTTTATTATGATAAAATAATAAAACACTTAAATAATGACCCATTGTCACTCTTTTCATATTTTCTCTCATATTTATTTCTGTCTCTTTTTCATTCCCTCTTTTTATTTTAAATTATCTGTCTAAAATACTGCATATCACATGATAAATAAGATGCACCTGAGCTGGCCAGTTTATATGTAAAAGACTGGATGCTCAGTCTGCAAAAAATAATACTCAGGCGATCAATCTGAATTTGCTATTTACTGTAGGCTATAAGATATAACATTATTATGTAGCGCTCTGTAATACTTTATTCTGATTGGTCACTCATGGTCACTCACAAAGATGATTGCAGTTCAAATTTCAAATTTCTTAAATTTAAATCACATGCTTTCAGATTCTGTAAATTCTGTGAAAGGTTTACTCAGACCTATATATATATATATGGATAGATCTGAAGTGGGTTTGTCAGATACAGGGAGACATACATAAATATGCAGTGCTGGGGGTTTCTCATGCATGGTGAGGTTTGAGAACCACTGCCTTCATTTATCATTGTGACGACTGTGAACTGTGAATGCCACATACGCGCTTCAGGTAACAAACAACACTTTTATCATCAATAATAAGCAAAAATGTTCATAGAAAATTCTGAGAGTGCTATTGAGACTGAGCTTCTTTTGTCTGTTTGAACAGGGATCATTGAAATCTAAAACTATAATCGAAAATTTTATATTTGCATGTGAATGAAGTTATTTTGGGAAAGATGAAAAAGGGCAAAAATAGTTTTTGGGATAAGCATTTCTGTTATGGAAGTATATGGATGGAGTTATTCTGCTATTAGTATTTTGTAATACATATTCATTAACCTTAAGAGTTATTATGGTAAAAATGAGAAAATATTGAGCAAAGTGCAACATTATACTGAATGTGCATAGTACAAGCACTTAAATGCATGAACCCTGGAACGTTTTTATAACATTTATATTCAATTCAATTCAAGTTTATTTGTATAGCGCTTTTTACAATACAAATCGTTACAAAGCAACTTTACAGAAAATTATGTTTCTACAATATTTAGTAATAGCTCATAAGTGGTGACTGTCAGTTTGTGCACGTATGACAGGATTTGTAGAAATATTTATACAAGTCGTAGTCAGCCAGATGATGAACATTATTAATATTATTAATAATTAATATATGATTCAGTCACACTTGTAGCAATATTTGTTAGTTCTGTTGTTGATTCAGGGTAAGCATCCTCTGGGGTCCTCTGAGGGTCAGCATCATCTCTTCTCAGGTGTTCTGGATCCAGACTGGAGCTTGTGTAAATCTTAGTTACCTAGTGCAAAACATAGAAACAAATAGAGACATCATTAGCATAGCTGCTGTTCCAACAAAGTAAAATTAATTATTTTAACCCAAGCTAAAGAATAATAACGCACATTTGATCAGATACAACTATACTCACAATTTAAGATACATTATATTAGACTTTGCCATCCTATATAAGTGCGTATTGTTGTGTTTTTATTACGTTGCTTCAGGTATGTCTTGCGGCGATTCAGAGTTCAAATATCTGAAAAAGTTAAATGCTCTATCGTGTAAGAAATATGCCATGGCCTACACCAAACTCAGTCCTAAACCTATCCTAGTGTTAACAAATACAAAACGTCTCCGGTTATTCATTTTCCTTGAAATTATGAAGTCTGATTTTAATAACTCTTTTGCTTGCAAATAGAAAATGGCAAAACCTCAGAATCTTTGAATGAACAAGATCGATTAGGCTGGAAGGCTTTCCACACGGCAGCTTACATAATGTCTCATTCCCTCTCAGGGAACCAAGGTTACATGAGAAACCAGAGATGTTCCCTTAATGAGTCGGTCTCTTGACATTAGGTATGGGGAACAATAAAACCCTCGCATCGAGCCCCAGTAGAGCACAAGCACTGATTCTTACAGCGTGCCAGCTCTAGGTTGGGTACCTGACCTGGTTGAAACACCTCTTGGCACCGAGCCAAATCGGCTCCGAAACCATCGTAACCCTGCGCACCCAGTTAAGCAAATCTGAACCGGTGTGATATGGGGAAAATGCAGCAATACAGTACGTTGGTGCTTGAGAATACACTGCCGGCTTATAATGCGGGCACAAAAAGGGGGCCGCATTGGATAGCTAATGAATACATCAACTGCAGCTATTGCTAAAATAATTCACGCTGCCTATATGACCTGGTCGAATCCATGGCTAGGGCACGCGCCAGCCGGGTCGTTCCCATAGCCTAGTCCAATGACTGCTCAAACTCCCTCCTCCTGCACTGACAGCACATGTGATGCGAACGAGGGAATGTCAAAGTTATAGAATCTTGAAACTTGAACCCATGAAGGTGCCAAACTCCTTGTGGAGTGGGCGTGCACCCCCATTGTGCAAGCAGTTCTCCGGGAAGCATTAGTCAGTCACACAGCCTCCACTATGCAGTGTGATAGCCTCTGCTTTGACATCGCGCTGCCCTTCTAGCTGCGTTTGGGTAAAAGTCTGACCATAAAATCGTCCAGTCCAAACTGCATACACGCACTGTTCACTGATCGTGAACACAAACCTCCCTGGCGATTGATGTACACCACCGCCGCCGTGTTGTCCATTCTGATGAGAACATGATGATCTTTCACAAACAGAAGGAAACTCTGCAGTGTGCTCTTCTGAATGTAGCATGAAGCTAATGATATTTGAACTAATTTTAAAGAGTGACAGCATGAGTTCATGAAAGCCTTCAATGTCCTACAATTATTTGAATGTTTGCTATTTGTTTTTTCAATAAATCACTTAATGAATAAGTCTCATTTTCCATCTCATTATTTTTAATTATTATTTAAAAACAGGCATATTAGGTGCTCAGTGAGTGCACCTGTGCTGGCCAGTGAGTGCCTGATGTAGAAAGATTGTTTGGGCAGATTAAACACTGACAATTTTATTTTGTATTATATGAAAAATATTGTTTTGACGTTCAGTGTCACTTGATAAATTTGTAAATGATACTTTTTCTCTTTGCATATCAAATGTTTTGTGTGATTTGTATTAGATGAAGTCATGCACAAAATTTAATGTGACAGCTGCAAAGTCAATCTATAAAACAGCACACAGATTTAAAACACATCCAGAGAGTCCGGACGTTCACTCTCCAGGTAATAACCCCCTTTTTTTGTTTTATTCTTTTTGTTTATACACTTATTAATAACCAACAGCGTTACTTTTCCAGGTAAAAAATAAATAGACTTAAATTAAACTAATATCAATGCGCTTATTATACTTTTATTATACAATACTAAGTGCATAATGAATTAGTTATTTTGGAGCAAATTTAATTATAATGATTTGTTTGTGATATGTGTAAAGATATGTCAAGATATGCTTAAATGCAGTGCATTTTAATATATTTAGTTAACCTCAAGAAACTTTAGTGTAATTAAATTGTACTTTAACATATTTGAATACACTTTTATACTAAATTGTTATTATTAATAATACATTAAATTAAATTATACTTCTTGAAAAACGTCTCGGTTACATATGGTAGGAGGAGAAGGAGGGAACGGAAACGCCACGCCGGTGGCTGATGGATATGGGATATCGCTTCGATAGACCAATCTACTTCGAGTGTAAACTAAACGAGCCAATGCACATTGGCATGCAATTATTGCATCCAGCTGCCGCTGATCACTGCGTGAGTATAAGAAGGCAGCAGGTCCAATGCATACCAGTTTTTCGCTGAGGAGTCGAGCTGGGGACTGAGCTGCAGATCAGCAGCGGTACAGCAACCATGGCGACGGGATGTGGCGTCTCCGTTCTCCCCTTCAGGGAACGAGGGTTGCCATACGTAACCGAGACATTACCTTTCAGTCGGTCACTCTCGACGCCACGTCGCTGACCGACGAATATGGGATCCCTATCAAAGCGTTATGGGTGCTGTCCCTTCCAGTGCTCTGTGCGAGCTGCCTGCACCCCTATTAGGTGTAGGCCAGGGCTCAGAACAAGTAGCTCCACTCACTGTTGTCAGTTCTCGGAGGCAAGTACACATATAGCATCCATTTAAGAATATACAAAGAAATTTGTGGTAATTAAAAACCCTCTTGGGAAGGCGGAAATCTGCCGGGGAAACACGGGCTCTAAGGTTATACTGTGGACTACACACATACGAGTACCGCTTAGGTCTCAATATGGAACCCACCCTTCCATAGTTATCACGGATACATCATGAAGGCCTGGCGCCGGATGTTCCGCCGCGTCCAGCTGCTTAGGGTGATGGAGGATCTCAAAAGGGTCTACAGTACGGACACTCTGGAGCAGTTTAAGCAAGCTGACACTAACCGGGGCCTCTCAGTGCCACTACCCGTTTGAGGTGAGAAGACAGGAGGACACCAGCTCTACACGAAGGGTGTAGTGGGAACCTTGGGCATGTAGCCAGGCTGGGGCCTCAGGATTACCTGGGAGTCAGTCGGCCCAAACTCTAGGTACGAATCGTCGACCGAAAATGCATGCAGGTCCCCTACCCTCTTGATGGAGGCCAGTGCAAGCAGGAGCAGAGTTTTCAATGAAAGAAACTTTAGCTCAACTGAATGCAAAGACTCGAATGGGCCCTGCTGTAGTGATTTAAGCACTAGAGACAGGTCCCAAGAGGGTATACAGGGGGGCCGGGAAGGATTTAACCTCCTGGCCCCTCCAAGGAACCTGACAATGAGGTCATGCTTACCCAAAGACTTCCCATTCATGGGGTCATGGAACGCAGCAATAGCAGCAACCTGGACTTTGAGGGTGGAGGGAGACAGCAAGCTACAACTTACCGTACAACTTCCGGAAAGAAAGGCACTGGGGTGGGGCACTGAGAACCAGTGCGCACCACCCCAAGAAACAAATCATCCAACCGCAAGGGTTTGGGATGTGGTGCGGGATCCCACTCGAGCCCTATCTTCTCGGTGGCCAAGGAAAGCATAGCTGCCACTTCGGGATCCGACTCAGTCTTTGTCACCATCCCAGAGGGTGGCAGTGCAGCCGAATCGTCATCCGACAGCTCTCCCTCCGATGCTGAGATCGACATCTGGTTGGGGGGAGTCCCACTGGATACTGCTGGTACGCTCCTTGAAGAGGGCCCAGCGTGTTCCGTGGGTTGCTCCACTGGATTGGAGTTGCAAGAGGAGTGGTGGTCCCCAGAGGGTTGGTTCCCTGTGGGGTTTGCCACCACTGTGACCCTCAAACCACCTGCGCTACTGCTGGAATTGGTTCTCGTCTGTTGGCCGCCAGAACAAGCCCCAGATCGTGGCAGCGGCAATTGGACTCCGCTACCTTCAGCCTGGTTCGCAGCTCTGAGATGGTCATATTCCCGCAGTGAAAACATGACTCATCCACAAAAGCCAGACACGTGCTCGCCCAGACACATGAGGCAGCGATCGTGACCATCACCTGTTACCAGGTAACGGCCGCACCCAGAAATGCATGAGTGAAACGACATCCTTATAAGGATGATACGTCGTCTTTTCAAAGACGCACCTGTGAAGCTTTTTTAGAGAAATTTGCTCTTTAGGAAATGCTATTTTAGTGCTGAGGCGCACAGGGGAATTGGCCGCTTGCAACACTACAGGGGTAGTGCAGCGTGAAGTGTGCAATCCACTCGACACAGGAACGACCACCACTGAAGTGCCGTCTCGCCAACACACGAAGCTTCTGAGAGCGTGCTGAACTCGTAGTTCACAGCAGACACAGTTGAGCAGATCGATACTAACGCTTTGCTCCGAAGCGAAAAGCTGTTATGCATTGCACCTGCTGCCTTCTTATACTCACGCTGTTATCAGCGGCAGCTGGATGCAATCATTGCATGCCAATGTGCATTGGCTCGTTTAGTTTACACTCAAAGTAGATTGGTCTATCGAAGCGTTATCCCATATTCGTCGGTCACCGACATGGCGTCGAGAGTGACCGACTGAAAGGGAACTGTTATATTGACTGAATATATTTTAAAGTGTCATTTTAATATTCTTCAAGAATATTTTCAGTAGCATAACAGCTCATTAGAAATGCATTACTTGTACACTATTAGTTTTTGAAGAATATTTCTGTTATATTACTGGAAAGTACATTATGAATGTTGCATCATTGAATAGAAATTAATCACAATTCAATTTCTGCACTCAAATATAAAGAAGTTACTTAAAAAACAATAAAGCACAGAAGTGAGTAAAGTGCATTTCTTACAAAGTCAAGGTAAAGTTGCAAATGGCTGAACCAAAGTTTGACTTGCATCTAAACTTTTAGAATTCAGACACTATGGTATTTGACCATTTCTTCATCACAGGGTCTGTGAAAGGAAAAATAATTATTCAGTGTTTGGTGTTTTTGAATATTATATTCATTTTAATTTGGATAGATGTGAAATAAATTTTCTTTGACTGTTCTAAGTTTTCCTTACAAATCTTGGACTACATCCTCATCAAGCTTCAAACAAACAAACAAGTAATTCCAAACAATAGTCGACAATATTATTTTTATAATAGATTATAACTTGGTACAATATAAGAATATAATACGATGTAAGCATAGTTAGACCTAGCCATAATGTATTTATGTATGAGTGAATGAACATACTTTATAGAATATATTGAAATGTAAAAAAAAAAAATCAAGATATCTTCCTTGTGAAAAATAGGCTTAAATGGGTCATAATTTGAAAAATAATGTTTTTTGAACATTAAAGCATGTCAACATATTCTGTTACACCAAAAACACAAAATAATGATTAAAAAAAAAAGAATCAAATGACCCCTTTAAAAGCCTAGAATAGGTATTTATTTATTTTATTTATTTCGATATACACATTTACATTAAATATTCCACTCTCTTTAATGGAGATAATCACTGAAATTAGATAAAGTCATTATGCAGATGTAAAAAATTGATCGATGAGCTAGATGCTGTTTAAATGACAGCGAGGAGTTCTTTAGGTGCACAATACTTCATCTTCAAACTAATCTCAACAAATCTCGTGTTTTGAGAAATGACTTTTGTGAGAACAATGATCAATGATGTGTACGTCGATATTGTGGCGGAAATTCGGTGGAATGATCTATATCGTCTGATTCGAATAGGTCCAGAGATCTTACTGTACAAACGCAGCTGCACGGATGTGTTGATAATGTTATGTTTGAAGGCATCTCCACAACATTTATAGTGCCTATCTCCTATCTCATATTTCCTTGATGTCTTATTAAGTCTGACGTAACGTAGCATTGTTTCCGTGTCCAAACGCTCTATCGGTTACCACGAAAAAAACAAAAGGTGCTAATATAAACTCACAATGTGATATAATACTAGCAAAAAAGTTATAATCTTAACCCTTTAGCTCCATACCGAAGTCCCAGATAGGTAGAAAATGAAAATATAAATATAAAAAAATTAAATGCTTGGGACTCTGTGAGCACGGAGACTGTAGTGTACACCGTAAGTTTGAATGCGTTTAGTTTAAATGATTAATATGAATAAACAGTGCTCATAAACGGCTGCTGAGGTCATATTCTCAAGTGAAGCGAGTTGAGGCTTGGACCCAGAAACAGCGCTTTTTACATCATCACTTAACAACCGAATACCTTTAAAGGCATTAAATCTAGTGTCACGTGGATGGGAATTTGCATGGAAATAATATGCAGATGAGGTTTGCATAGTATAACTACGTAGGCATTGTAAGCTCCATATATGGTGATTTCGTCCCCTGACTCAGATTTATAAAGGGATTGTTTCTCAGGTTCTGGCGTACACATGGTTTTATAAATCTAAAAACCTTTGTCTAGCATTTGTGAATACATACACTTTTAGGATGAAATCTACAGAGAGTTTTAAAAATGGGACCCCACGTGTGTTCATCTGATAATGTCTGATTTGGGATGAAGTTAACAATTTAGCTTCTGATTAAAATGACACTGACTTCTGTTTAATTGAACAGAACAGTTTAAATAAATCCAGAATGAATTAAATTTGTGGACCCATATATTTTTATATCATAGGTCATTCAGATTTAACCTGAATGTTGAAGAATTATGGACTGAACTGTATAAACTGGATATCCTGTCATTTTAGCAGATTTGGTTAATTTTTAATCACCTCTTCTTTGTAGATAACAATTTGCTAATTATTAGTTTATGAGCTGCTGAATTTAGAAGACACATCCAGAGATGAACAACTCCACATTCAAATTTACGACACGTGAGTCATCCACAAACTTCACAACTTATTCCATCGGGCCACTGAATCATCTGGAAATATGCATGTACAGCATCAGTTTCCTGGTTGGTCTTCCTACACACTCCTATATTATATGGCTCATCATCACAGGAACAGGAAGTGGAATTGCATCAGAGTTCTTCATGCTCAATCTCTCTGTTTGTGAGATTGCTAACGCACTGAACACCTTTTTCTTTGTACTTTCAATTTGGTTTTCACATTTCTTGATATTACAAATGTTTTTAACAGGATTCTCCATCACTGGTCGTCCTCTGTTTCAGTGTCTGATGTGTGTTGAGCGTTACCTTGCAGTGCTTCATCCTGTAACCTTTCTGAAGTACAAACCTCTCAGATATAGAGTCATCTGCTCCATTGTGGTCTGGACAATCACTCTTGGTTCTTGTTTGTGCAGCATATATGTTTTAGTTTCATTCAACAATACTGGATATGCATGGTTCTCCATTCTGCTGTTTGTTTTCTATCTCGCCATCCAGTTGTTTTGTCTTGTGGCTGTTCTCATAGCTCTGAAGCGGTCAGGACCAGGAGAGAGAGGGAGAGAGAGAAAGCAGGAAAACCACATGAAGAGAAGAGCATTTAATCTCATTCTAATAACTACTGTGAACATGGTTATGCTGTATGTGCCGATTCTTATTTCAGCAATATTTACCTATCTGACAAAAGTAAATATTCAGGGAGCTTGGGATCCTAGTTTGTTTTGTTATGTAATGGCTGGTTTTGTGCAACCTATTCTTTATCTGCACCGGAGTGGAAAACTTCCCTTCTTCTGTTCCCTATAAAACCTTATGATATTTTATTACATTTTCCTTTTTAATAACTTTTATTATTGGATGGGACTTTTTTAAGTACCTTTTGTGGTGCTTTTGCTGCAATGTAAATCACTCTGATGATGTATCAGAATCTGGCACTGATGATTATATTGAGACTTGTGTGGCTGTAGGTTAGAAGTGCAGAACTTCCAGTGTTATCACCACATTGCATAACACTGATACAAGCTCATAAATCAGTAATAAAAAAGTTGTTTTCATAATTTTCCCAGTCTTTTAACAAAATTTAAATGGAGCCATCCAGCAGCCTGAGCAAAACTGTTTACTTTTAAAATAATATTTATTAGTGGATTTTGTCATTTAATTTATTTATTCATTTATTTGACTTTTTTTTTTGCTTGGTGTTCACTCTTTCAGTCTTTATTGTTAAGTTGTTTCAAAGACTTGATGTTACATATCTGCAAATTTTAGTTTTGTGTTCAAAGTATACTCATAGACAATCAATGTAAACTTACAGAAATTAAGTTTATTATGATAAAATAATAAAGCACTTAAATAATGACCCATTGTCACTCTTTTCATATTTTCCCTCATATTTATTTGTCTCTTTTTCATTCCCTCTTTTTATTTTAAATTATCTGTCTAAAATACTGCATATCACATGATAAATAAGATGCACCTGAGCTGACCAGTTTATATGTACAAAGACTGAATGTTCATTCTGCAAAAATAATACTCAATCTGAGTATTGAGGTGATCAATCTGAATTTGCTATTTACTTTAGGCTATAAGATATAACATTATTATGTGGCGCTCTGGAATACTTTATTCTGATTGGTCAATCATGGTCGCTCAGAAAGATGACTGCAGTTCAAATTTCAAATTTCTCAAACAAATATAAATGCTTTCAGCTTCTGTCAATTCTGTCAAAAGTTTACTCAGACCTATATATATGGATAGACCTGAAGTGGGTTTGTCAGATACAGGGAGACATACATAAATATGCAGTGCTGGGGGTTTCTCATGCATGGTGAGGTTTGAGAACCACTGCCTTCATTTATCATTGTGACGACTGTGAACTGTGAATGCCACATACGCGCTTCAGGTAACAAACAAAACTTTTATCATCAATAATAAACAAAAATGTTCATAGAAAATTCTGAGAGTGCTATTGAGACTGAGCTCCATTTGTCTGTTTGAACAGGGATCATTGAAATCTAAAACTATGATCGAAAATGTTATTTAGCATGTGAATGAAGTTATTTTGGGAAAGATGAAAAAGGACAAAAATAGTTTTTGGGATAAGCATTTCTGTTATGGAGGTATATGGATGGAGTTATCTTTCGATCTTTCACGAACAGAAGGAAACTCTGCAGTGTGCTCTTCTGAATGTTCACAGACAGCCCCAATCCTGCCAGGTGGGTGAGGAGTTCTGTGTTTGTGTTCTTAGAGAGCGCTTCTCGACCATGCGATGACTAACCAGTCGTCGAGATCAGTATGCACATTCCACTGAGCTTCAGGGTGAGCGAGTGCTATAGTCATGCACATTGTAAATATGCGGGGGGCCAGAGCCAGCCTGAACGGCAACACTTTGAACTGGTACGCCACACCCTCAAATGTGGCATTTCAAATGCAAGAAGACATTGCAAACACTTCTGGAGACTTTGAGAAACATGCACTGAGAAGATATCATGCAAGGCGACCTAGGGTCTGGTTTAAAGGGAGCACGTTCAAACTACAGCTGTTTAATGATGCACCTACCTTTTGCTGCAAAATCTTCCTGTGTATTGTACATGCATTTAATTCACTGGATTTGTTTGTAATTGTAATTGTTTACAAAAGGAAAGAAGTCATAATATTGGAACTGTAAACTGTTTATTTTCAATCAACATTGCATTTTGTTCTTACACAAACAATCTGTACAAAAGACATTGAATGAAACAACATTTACAGCACAATAATAATAATAATACAAACATTTTGGTTATTTTTAGAATTACAGGGCTTAATTTCTCTGTAAAAGCCTATGAGAACATTGGTTGCACATGTCACGGTAGGTAAACTGTGATCTCTGGGTTTTGCACTTTGTGGTGAAGTCTGTGTGTTTTGCGTCTGCACTGATTAGCTTGTGGGCGTCTCTGTTAATTGTCATCAGCAACAGCTGTCACTCATTACTCACTCACTATATATTGGCTTGTCTCATGTCTTGTGTTTGTGAGAACGTTGTTTAATGTCGGTACTCTGTCTTTTGCTTCTGTGTCGTTTGCGTTGGATGTCCGTGTCTTTCCCCGGAACCTCATCCACTCTCCGCACTATCATTCAGCATCAGACTTACCTTCGGCTCTATTCCCCGCAGTTCCTGCCATCCTCTCCTGCTGCCTTCTCACCATCATCACCTGGATTACTCACCGCCTTCTCACCATCATCATCTGGATTACTCACCGTCTTCCCACCATCTTGGATTTTCGTCTTCCCAGCATTGTTGTTGTACTCTTGTTTGTTTGTCCCTTTCTCATTAAATTGTTAAACTCGCACTTGTTTCCAGCTCCTCCTTCACCCAGTCGTCACAGCACATAGATTGAAATCACATTTATGTATCACCAATTCAACTCAGTACTTCTCTCACAATTCAGATGGCAATTGTTATTCATATGAACATATGGGAAAATTATTTACATGACACCTCAGTGATAACTCCCAGATTTGATGACTTATTGAGAAGATAGATGGAGAAGATAAATGTGGAAAATGACAAGATAAGAAGAGTGATTTATCTCATTCTAGTAACAACTGCAACCATAGTTATCATATATGTGCCACTTGCTCTCACAGCGTTGTATACAATTGTGACAAAAGTAATGATTCAGGATGTTTGGTTTCCTGCTGTGATTTGTTATATTCTGGCTGGTTTTGTGCAGAGTGTTATTTATCTGAACCGGACTGGAAAACTCTCCTGTCTCTGTTCCTTATGAAGCCTGCTACTGCTGTTATTATAATATTCAAAACCAGGGATTAGTTTGTCCTCAGAAGTACTTATCAGACTGGTACCTTACTTCTTGTACACTGTGATAACTATAATCTATAAGCTAATGATAAATCAACTCATGAAGTTCATGAGTTCATGAAAGCCTTCACTGTCCTACAATAATTTGAATGTTTGCTATTAGTTTGTTTTTTCAATAAATCACTTAATGACCAAGCATTTTCCATCTCATTATTTAAAAAAATATATTTTTAAATATTATCTAAAAACAGGCATATTAGGTGCTCAGTGAGTGCACCTGTGCTGGCCAGTGAGTGCCTGATGTAGAAAGATTGTTTGGGCAGATTAAACACTGACAATTCTTTTGTATAATATGAAAAATAATGTTTTGAAGTTCAGGGTCACTTGATAAATGTGTAAATGATACTTTAACTATTTGCATATGAGATGTTTTATTTGATGTGTATTAGATGAAGTCATGCACAAATTTTAATGCATTAGCCGCAAATTCAGTCTACAAAACAGCACACAGATTTAAGCACATCCAGAGTGTCCAGACTATCACTCTCCAGGTAATAAACCCCCTTTTTAAATTCTTCTTGTTTATAGAAGTTGATAAATAATCAACAGCATTACTTCCTGGGTAAAAAAAGTAGATAGACTTAAATTGTACTAATTTCGATGAGCTTATTATATATTTATTATACAATACTAAGTGTATAATAAATGTGTTATTTTGGAGCAAATTTAAGTATAATGATTTGTTTATGATACGTGTTAAGATATGTTAAGATATGCTTAAATGCAGTGCATTTTAATGTTTTTAGTTAACTTAATTAATTAAATAAATTGTACTTCTTTATCATATTTAAATACACTTTTATATTTCTTGAAAAACAGTTTGAATACATTTTAAGTTTCATTTTAATATTTTTCAAGAACATTTTCAGTAGCATATCAGCTCATTAGAAATGCATTACTTGTACACTATTAGTAATAAAGCTATTTTCATCTGTCTAATGTGGTATATAATATATTCAATTAAAATGACACATGTACACACTTGCAAATCTGGAAAACTTTCATATTACAACAGTATAGTCATATATTGTTGTAATCACTTTAAAAGTTACAGACACATTTATAAATGCTTGACCAATAATTAAAATTAAAATACAGCTAATTCATTCAGTTTGAAAAATATTTATGTTATATTACTGGAAAGTACACTATGAGTATTCCATCAATAAACAGAAATGAATCACAATTCAATTTCTGCACTCAAATATAAAGAAGTGAGTAAAGTACATTTCTTTCAAAGTCAAGGTAAAGTTGCAAATGGCTGAACCAAAGTTTGACTTGCATCTAAACAATTAGAATTCAGACACTATGGTATTTGAACATTTCTTCATCGCAGGGTCTGTGAAAGGAAAAATAATTATTCAGTTGTTTTTTTAACATTATATTAATTATAATTTACATAGATATGCAATAGAACTTTCTATGACTGTACTAAGTTTTCCTTACAAATCTTGGACTACATCCTCATCCTCATCCTCGAGCTTTAAACAAACAAACAAGTAATACCAAACAATAGTCGACAAAATTATATTTATAATACATTGGTATAATATAAGTTGGTATGCATAGTTTATAGACCTAGCTATAATATATGTATGAGTGAATGAATATAATTTATAGAATATATTGTAATGTTAAAATAGGTTTTTCAAGATATCTCCTTTTGAAAAGTAGGCTGAAGTTCATTCATTACATAAATATAAAAAAAAATATCACATTAGGTCTAAATATGGTTGTAAATAAGATACATATACTTGAAACCCACTGAAAGCTGTATCATTTTATTAAGTTCTTATGCAAATAAAGTAAATATTAAAGTAAGAATAAAATAAGCATAATTGTGTTATATTGTGTGCATATTTCTTAAAAGTACAAGCATAGTTATTTATTACCTTCAAGTATGCATGTTAGGAATACAATTGTACTATAAATCAAATATTAGAATTTCAAGTGCATTTTTAATACATTTTAGAGTTTTTCTTTTTCACCTGGTGTGTTCATCTGATAATGCCTAAAGGTTTGGGGTGAAGTTAATGATTTAGCTTCTGATTAAAATGACACAATTAAAAACGTCTGTTTAATTGAACAGAACAGTTTAAATAAATCCAGTCTGAATTAAATTTATGGACCCATATATTTGTATGTCATAGGTTGTTACTCTGGTCATTCAGATTTAACCTGAATGTTGAAGAATTATGGACTGAACTGTATAAACTGGATATCCTGTCATTTCTAGCAGATTTGGTTAATTTTTAATCACCTCTTCTTTGTAGATAACAATTTGCTAATTATTAGTTTATGAGCTGCTGAATTTAGAAGACACATCCAGAGATGAACAACTCCACATTCAAATTTACGACACGTGAGTCATCCACAAACTTCACAACTTATTCCATCGGGCCACTGGACCATCTGGAGATATGCATGTACAGCATCAGTTTCCTGGTTGGTCTTCCTACACACTCCTATATTATATGGCTCATCATCACAGGAACAGGAAGTGGAATTGCATCAGAGTTCTTCATGCTCAATCTCTCTGTTTGTGAGATTGCTAACGCA
>NC_068391.1:397999-417123 GCF_023724105.1 Carassius gibelio | reverse complement strand
GTGTGAGGTTGACGTAGTTGAGTTGTTCAAACTGACAATATGTTTGGTGATTTTTCTCTTACAATCTTTCTGTTAGCATCATTATACATGTTTTGTAGAGCACCAAAGTGTATTTCCGTTTTATCTTGTGTAAAACATCAGTGTTGCAGTCCTGATTAGATTCATGTGTGATTAGACTTTAGTTTCTTTGCAGAAGTTGCATCTTCTTTCATTTCATTGGTTTTTCTTGTGTATGTGTATTTTCCTCACAGAACTGGAAACTACAGGTACAAGCATGGAACTACCGGTGTTCTGACGAAAACTGTGACTCCTCTGAACCTGGAGGTGGTGGAGGAAAGTGTGCAGACCATGGACACCTCCTGAGATGACTGAGATCTGTTTGTTTCCCCCATAACCATTCTCCCCAAGTCTTCTGTGGTGGTTTAGTAATTTTTCATTATTTCCAATAAAAGAATTTGTGAGTTGAAGTTTTCTTTTCTTGTGCATCTTCTCTGCCATTGTTTTTTTATTTTAAAAAGCATGGGATCATTTATTTTGGATTACCCCTTATCTTGTGTTTTTAATCTAAATTAAATACTGGATCAATAAATGTCAAGATTTTTAAAAATATGTTTGAAAGAAGTCTCTTCTGCTCACCAAGGCTGCATTTATTTGATCAAAAACACAACAGTAAAACACTAATATTGCGAAACGTTATTACATTTCAACATAACTATTTTCTATTTGAATATATTTTAAAATGTAATTTATTCCTGTGCTGCAGCGCTGCATTTTCAGCATCACAACTCTAGTTTTCATTATCACATGATCTTTCAGAAATCATTCTAATATGCTGATTTCCTGCTTAAAAAACATTTATTTTTTTACCTAATTTTCCCTTCAGGGTTCGTTCTTGAATTCAAAGTTAAAAAGAACAGCATATATTTGAAATATAAATCTTTTGTAGTATTATAAATGTCTCTACTGACACTTTTGATCAATTTAATGCAACGTTTTCCTAGATTTTACTGTGCCCAAACTTTCAAATGGAAGTATGTACGCATACATCATTCTCCAAAAATTGTGAATATATAATTTGAGCGAAGATGTGCTAAAGTTACTGTAGCTGAAAGGTTGAAATGCAAACAAGTAAAAGTTTCACTTGTATTGTTTTGTTTGATAAATTATAGTACTTAACAGTATACCTGTTTTTCTACAATGGGGTGCTAAATATTCAATATCTCAATTGATAATAATTTGGGTCTTCAGAAAACCAGGGGGGAACGAAAACCCTGATTTGAACAACACTTATGAAAATAGTTTAAAATGCTTCAGATGTCCTTCCAAACAAAGTTGTCACAAAGTCAATATTTCCAGTTACATTTTATTGTTAATTACACATTTAAACATAAGACAACGTTTCCTTAAAAAATAACATCTCTTTGGAGCAATGTGTGTAATGAATTCTTTCATATGACAGATATTTGACCAAGGAACAAAACCGCCGAACTCACCGTCCAACACACGTTTTTCTTTGCGAAACACTTGACAATTTTATGTGTGTGTGTGTGTGTATCAGAAACATAAAGAGAGATAGGTAAACGCAACAGTATGGCTCTTTATATGCTGTTATGAATATAAGCCTACAGAAAAAGTATGTATAAATGGAACCACCTTGCTTTGACATCATCAACATGAGGCACTGGTCACCTGACCAACTTTCTCTAAACCAATCAGCATTCAGCACTTTGATACATCATTCGAAGGCACAAAAGAATATATCGGCATTCCTTTCAATACAGATCTAGACAAACGCTCAGCTTAAAACAGTACAGACACTGTTCGCATTCTCTCTTTACTCATTTCTAGATCTTTCTATAGCTTGATCAGTTGGACTGAGATAGCAGAGATCGCAGGTTTGCGCAATGGTTCTCCTCATTGCTGCAGGTGTGTGTGTGTGTGTGTTTGTATCAGGTGCTGGACGTCCACATGTGCATCTGTTTTGCATACTGCAGGACGAAGCTGATGTCGGGCCGCTGGTCGGGTTCAGGGTTGATACACATACAGACCAGATCTCTGAGCTGCAACACATACAAGGTGTGCAGTTTACAAAACTGTTCACATGCTGTATTTTCATGATTTGATGGTTGAGATGGGCTGTTGCAAACGCTAGTGAGCTGAATACCTAGACAGCATCTCTTAGTATTTCATATTTGATGCTAGAGTTCAAAAGTTTGAGGTCAGTAAGATTTGTATTTGTTGAAGGAAAAAAATGGAATATTAGAATGTTTTTCTGAAGGATCATGTGACACTGAAGACTGGAGTAATAATGCTGAATATTCTGCTTTGCATAACTGGAATTAATATTATTTATTAAATCTATAATTATTATTAAATTAAATATATTAAAAAAGAAACCAGTCGTTTTAAATTGTAATAATATTTCACAGTATTACTCATTTTACTGTATTTTTGATCAAACAAATGCAGCCTAGGTGAGCAGAAGAGTTCGCAAAACTCATACAAAATGTACAGACCTCAAACGTTTCAAAAAGGAAGTGTATTTTTGTTTTCCAGGATTACTACGTTTTCTATCAGAATCATGACTGTTATTCTTGCAATTCAGAGAGCTTTTGCCTTTTTTTCCGTCTTTGCAGAAATTGCAAGATATTTGTGCATCGTGTGTTTCTGTGCTCACTGGAGTATTGAGATGTCAGCTTCACTCACCGGTGTAAATGTGTGTGTTATGTACCTTCTGTGAGTAGTGCTCTGGTGGCAGAGGAGGGTAATCGCACTGTTCGATCTTTTGGCACAGTGAGAGCAGGTTCATCTTGTCACTGTAGAAGGGGCTGTGCAGAGCTGCCATCTGAGACACACAAAAATCATTTTCAGAATATTAAATAAATATTGCAGTTCAAAGACTCCAAAAACAAATTCCTGGATTCAGGATGGATTTAATTCCTGGATTTAAATGCATTATATGTGTATGATATTTATTTATTGATTTTAAAGAAATTAATACTTTTATTCAGCTAGGATGCATTAAATTGTTCAAAAGTGGCAGTAAAAATTATAATGTTCCAAAATATTTCTATTTCAAACAAATCCTGATCTTTTGAACTTTCTATTCTTTAATGAATCTTGAAATAATCACAGTTCCCACCAAAATATTAGGCAATACAACTGTTTTTTTTTTTTTTTTTACTTTCAAAATGATTAGAATGTTTCTTGAGCATCAAATCATCATATTAGATTGATTTCTGCAGGATCATGTGAGACTGAAAATTCAGCTTTGAAATAAAAGTAATAAATTACATTTTAAAATATATTCAAATATAAAAAAGTTCTTTTAAACTGTAATAAAACTCACACTTTATACTGCATGGGTGAGCATAAGAGACTTGCTAGTACGCAGTTCTGAATGTGTATGTGTTTGTGTACCTCATACAGCAAGCATCCCAAGGACCAGATGTCCGATTTAAAGTTGTAGCCGTTTTCATGAATTCTTTCGGGAGACATGTAATAGGGAGTTCCAACTGCAAAAGACACAGACACATGTTAAGCAGGTATGCAGTTCCTGTGCATGTATGAATTTGAATCGACTGGCTAGTTTTGTTATTTCAGCCTTTAAATATGCATGACATGTGTGTATATTTGAGTGTTTGTGCGGAAGGTCAGTGGTACCAAGAGAGTGCGCAGCAGTGGTTTTGGAGCTAAAGAATCGACCTAGCCCAAGGTCACCGAGTTTGACCTCTCCAGTAGCTGTGATGAAGACGTTGGCTGGTTTTATATCTGACACACACACACAAACATTCACAGAAGAACAAAATAAATGGGGGAACATTAATGTAAAAATCATGTGTTTCTGTTTCTGCGAGTGTACCTCGATGCATGACTCTGCGGGAGTGCATGTGTTCCAGTGCGCTGCACAGCTGCACGAAATACTTCCATATCGTCCGTTCAGGAATCAACCTCCGCTTCTTCTTAAAATACTACACACATGCCAGGGTTACAATGGTTAACTAAAACGACTACTAAAACCATAAACATGGTCTTTTCTTGACATTTTTTTAACTGAAATAAAAAACAAACTTATTTTATTTCAACCAGTTGCAAAGATGCTTAGTTTAAGTTGAAGTACTAAAATAACTAAAATTATACTAAAAACACAAACTTACAACTACATAAACCCCCTTTCTCTCTCTCTCTCTCTCTCTCTCTCTCTCTCTCTCTCTCTCTCTCTCTCTCTCTCTCTATATATATATACATATACAATTTTAAAATGACAAAAACACAGCTACATTGCTAAAATGTTAATACAAATACAAAATAAATACAAAAATTTA
Source organism: Carassius gibelio (assembly GCF_023724105.1). Taxonomy (NCBI): domain Eukaryota; kingdom Metazoa; phylum Chordata; class Actinopteri; order Cypriniformes; family Cyprinidae; genus Carassius; species Carassius gibelio. The sequence continues at coordinate 412,798 of NC_068391.1, read as the reverse complement.
ATAAAAAATTAAAAAAAAAAAATTAATCTAATAAAATAAACTTATACTTAAAACTAAGACTTAAGAAAAATGATATTTTGTATATATATATGCATATTTAAAAAAATAAAAAAATGACAAAAACACAAAATAATTAATCAAACTATATCTAAAATTGAAAACAGAGAATGTAAAAATCATATCCTTTTCAAAATATTAACAAAACTGACACATGCACACACACACAAAAAAAAATTTGGCCCTCTATAACGTGTCGCAAGAGAATGACCTTAATCATCTGGGAAAGGTCACCGGCGCCTGCTAACTCCAGAACGATATTCAGCTCGTTGTCTTCAATAAACGAGTCCAGATACTTAATGACGTTTGGATGGTTCAGTTGCTGCAATCACAGAATGAATATGAAACATCACCAACTTTCACAAACAGAGACATGAGTATGAGTTTAAAAATGCACGCTGCTAACCTTTAACAAGTCGATCTCTTTAACGCAGTCCTGCCGGGCTTTAGCATCCATCATTTCAAAGATCTGAGAAAATAACACAATATTACAACATCCGCCCAGACGCACGATTCTTTCAAATTTGGTAATTTCATGTTGAGTAATAAATGAAAAAAAAAAACGGGTTCTTGGTTCAATTGCACACTTGCAATGACGAATTTATTATTGCACATGGATTTGCATTACATTTGCATTTAGTATACAAACTGCAACAGTATGAGTAGTACGTTACAATGCAGTTTAAAGAAATCTAATCGTTCACCTGTACTTTCTTTAGTGCCACTTGCTGGTTGTTCAGTAGACACGTGGCTTTATAAACCTCACTGAACTGACCGCGGCCGATCTTTTTCTCAATGAGGAAGTTAGACGTCAGAGAATAGAATCCATATCCTAACATGTTCCTCTGAGAAGACAGACAGAGGAACAGAAAGAGAGTGAGAGTCAGAGCAGTGCGGTTACCTCAGCGTCATTGTTACGATGATTCAGAAAAGCTTCTGTGTTCTGTTGATGAGTGTAATAACAGCGTGTACCCAGGCGTGTGCCAGCAGCTGCACGTGTGTGTGTGTGTGTGTGTGGTCAGACCTGGTCGTTCTGTACAGGCACTGTGTAATTTTGATTCTGATCTTGAAAGCTGTTCTGCTCCATAATGATATTCCAGACCTACAGGCAAACACAAAGGACAGAGTCAATCAAAAGGCAGACATTTGCAGCATCTGTTTTATCAAACGGTTGCTTTCATTTCCAGACGGCTGCTTTGTTTAACTGTAGTTTTTCAGTAACAATAAAAACAATCCTCGATTGTTCAAACAAAAGCTGGAATCAAATAAGCAGCTGTCAGTACTTTAAACCAGCAATGGATAATTACAGACGAGAATCATTATTACATTTTCTCATATTTAGGAGAAGTGACTGGAAGAAACATAGAATTAAAAATTGAATTTTTGTAATAAAACATCCTGCATTTTTTGTGCGTTGGCCTTTTGATGACATTCAACAGATATTCAATATTTGTATTTAGGGCTGCTTTATTTGATTAAAACACAATAAAACAGTATTTTCTATTTGATTATATTTTAAAATGTAATTTATTCCTGTAACACAAAGCTGTATTTTCAGCGTCATTACAGTTTTCAGTGTCACATGATCCTTCAGAAATCATTCTAATATGATTTGCTTAGGACACAAAAAATATGAAAACAGATTCATATTTTTATTTTATTTTTTATTTAATATTATATTAATTATTTTAAATAATAGCTTTATATTGATTTGTTGATGAATGGAATGTTCAAAAGAACAGCTTTTATTTTAAATATAATTTTTGTAGCATTATAAATGTCTTTACTGTCACTTTTGATAAACTGTATCTTTACTGAATAAGATTAAATAAAAAAACTGAACCCATCTTTTAAACATTAAATCAGAGGAACATTTCAATCAATAAAAATAAGTAGCTTTAAAATGTATTATGTGAGTAAAATGCAGTATTTCAACTGTTGCTTGCAAAGCTTTATATTACCAGCAAAAGTTTTACAAACATAATGTGAATTTTCAATATATCGCCCAGACCTATGCTGCATACACACCAACAGGTGTCAGCATAGTCTAGTCTAATACCACTGCCATTTATGCCTCTAAAACATGAAGAACATTTTTAGTTTTATTGAAACAAAATCTTACTGACACTAATCCTGATTCTAAACAATTAACATTTCCCCCAAATTAGTATCAATTATTTTTTTTATGAAAACACATGCATTGCAACTTCTTCCTGTCCCTTTGCACCCAGTTTCAGTAATTTTCTTTTTTCAAAACACCCACATTCAAAAAACTGAGGGAAATTCTTTCAAAGTTTTTAGGTACTACATGTTGGACATGAAACACATTACAGATGAAAAGATAAAACCTTCTGGAGAAGTGCAGGGATACACCACATGCTACTTTATCCTGAGAGCGATTCTGATACCTGCAAAATGATGCTTTATTTGAGCTCGACAGTAATGACCACACCTAACAGACGGGATCGCTCACGTCTCACTTACACCTAGCCCGTTAAAAAAAGGTCCGTTTTGGTTTCAGCACCTATTCAGGATTAGTGTAACCTGAGAAAAGTGTTCCAAAGAATTCATCTCAATCCGCTGTATGTGTGCAGACGCATTGGGAACAGTGGTTAGTGTGAGCGAGGGTGTGTATAGTCTTAAGGCCATGTGTTTTCTTCTGCACTTTATGGCTTGACATGTACAGACAGCTCCTGTTTTATTTTAAACCAAACTCCAGACAGCCCTACTGACCCACATTCACAAATACACACAAACACAATATGACTGATCCTGTAACATTCTGTGCCTTTGAGGCATAATAAAGAATTAGCAGAATGAGCGCGTTCAACACGTTTGTGTTTGTGTGCGCGTGCACATGTGCTCGTCAGAAGCATCTATCCAAAGTTATAGAGTTATTTTTGGATATATATTTGGAGATATATATGCAAATGTACAAATACATATCCAAAAAAGTATTTATCTATCTATTGTTACAAAGTAATACGTATATTTTTGGATGCATATTTGGAGATAGATAGATGGAGATAGTATGCTAAGAGAAAACGGACTAAAGGACTGTAAACGATATAGCTAACATGAGTACAGTAACACTGCTGACTAATATAATCGTAATCATATAATAAAACAGATCACAAGTACACAGAGCACATCTTTTTCTCATTAAAACAAACAAAAACAAGTTAGTCCCTGCTTACAGTGATGGAGAAAAAAAGAGAGATTTTGGGGAAGGGAAGGAGAGGGTGGTCCAGTACCAATTTCCTTCCATTCATGCAGAGAAAAATACAGAGGAAGAATTCTTTTCTACCGCCTGCAACAGTGCAGGTCTTCACACATACACACACACACAAAAGGGAACATTATAACAAGACACATATGCACGTGCAACACTCTGTTCAAATTGTTTCCAAAACCACAATGCTTATGTGTGCTTTCGGTGTGTATTTTCAGACGGGTTAGCGGTGAATCGCGTTTTTCTTAGAAACCCTAGAATACTTAGAAAGCTGACAAGCATCATCGTCCTAATGCTTATCAACACAAGATTTGTAACACAACGGCTATATTAAGAATCACATATAACACAACTCTTATGAAAGTGTATACTGTTTCTAGCATGTGACTTTTCTGGATTGGAAAGGGTTCAGTAGATGGATATATATATATAAAAATAACTTTTTTCAAAAATAAATTAATTAATAAATACTATACTTAGTAAAAAAAAAATGCTCTGTAAAATGCTACTGTAAAATGATAAATGATGATAAACGGAAAGATGGTACCAGATATGGTGAAAAACTAAAAACAAGATATGTAATTTTCATGTAAACTACTTTGCTTTACTTATTATTGTGGTCATCAGTAGCCTATATTTTTGTGTTAAAAAGTAGTTTTTAGTTATATTAACAGTATATCACTTAATAAAATATAAAAGTTGTAAAATAAACAGGTACCGATGTAATCTCATAATAATAGAAGCATCGTCACATTTCTGATGTTTATTGGGTAAATTTAACATTATATTTTTAGGAGATAGATAGATAGAATATTAACTATCATGCATTAAAAATACTCACTAATGCTAATATTATATTATATAATATAGATGTGTTCAGCAGAAGAAAATTTAAATTTAAATCTTTTCAGATTAAGGTCGAAGGGTTTCAGATTAGCGGTGGTCTTCAAGCATTAGAGTGCGCGCGGTTCAAGCAGTCTGACTTCCTCTAACTCTGGTGAGTCACGCGCATCTGTTTCCGCCCGGTAAAATGCCACAGATCTAACAACTCAGTTGCAAAAAACCCCGTCACATATCCACAATCTCCCTTCCAAAAAGGCCCGAGCGTGTACAGAAACCCACACACACGTGTCTGATCAAACAGCCCTGCGTGATAATATCATTTGACTTTGATGAAAGAAGCCCACATCAGTAAAGCCTAAATCGTTATCTGCCACAAAAATGAACAGGTTTGAGTTGTTTGGCACTGAACCACTGAGCCTGGATGAAAACAAAACAACGGACAGTTAAAGTTATTAATCACATTCAAACAGAACTAATTAGCCCAAATAGCCTATTTTGACAGGAAGAGAAGCCATGAACGTGATAAGTGACATATCATGTCAGCTACTTAGTTACCCAAGTTTATGCTGTTTTAGAAATATTGGGAAGACAATATTTTTAAGGTTTGTTCGTTCATTATGAGTTACTGAATGCCACGTGATTAATCATAAGTAGTATTTTAATTACATTTTTAATGTTAATAGCCTATATATTTTTTTGTTTATTGCTATCGAGCAGTGTTTTTGACATGGTTCCTTTAGTATGAGTCATCTCCATGAAAAGGTGAAAAAAAATACTTTTTTTGTGTGTCCCAAAACACGTGAATGGATACAAACAAACAGTGTGTGGGCGGAGTCAGAACGGCAGCTTTTCCTTATAAAAAACAAGCGCTTTGAAATACTATCATACACATAACCGAACAATAAAACAGACTTATTATCATCATAAATGAACCATAATCACATGCAAGTGTTGATTCGGAGCAGTACGTTATACTTGCACATATAATCGAAGTTGCAGTGTGAAGGTGGGTGTTCCCGTTCAACTAGAGGAGCATTTATTTAATGTGCCTTTTATACTGTCTTATTCCCCCTATACAGTATTTACAGTGCGATACAATTGTTTTGGGTTTATTTATTGACATTACAGCTTCTGGAAACAATATAAACGAGAAGAACTAGGTCCTTATATGCATAAAACAGATGCATGAACTTTCAAAACAGATCTACTTTCCGCGCAAGAGCATTAGATTGTGAACTAAAGCATATGCGACACTCGCACTGCCTACCTTGCGTCGTTTCTTGTAAACTCAATTCAGATCAACTAAACAGACATGTGTTCATTTAGATATTCTCTCTTTTTTTCTTATTGCAGTACAGCGACATTATGCACCCCAATAATAATTTGGCACGATCCTTCACTTTAACATGAACACGTTGTGCAACTGTAACGCGAGGCGCTCGAGCATCGTGTTTTCACAGCAAATTGGGTTAAAAGTCATGCAGCAGTTGTACTTACCTCTCCAGCGCGGTGCCTCAGACATTTACAGGGCAGAAAAATGCTGCAAAGCCCCTTTGGTCAATTTCCAGATTCACAAATATCACGGACCACGTAAGTTTGAGTCACACCCCGCGCATCACATGGCTGTGATCTGTGACTACAGTAAGACACTTTCTCTGTGAGACACAGTAAGGGGAAGAAAAGAAGAAGAAAAAAAATCTGATGCTTCGCTTTATGGTTTGCAGATTAAAATTCTTCTCATTATTGAATGATAATAATTAGTTTAATAATTATTATTTATTTTATATTTTATTTAAATGTTACAATAACACCACCACGTAATAACGACTACTACTAAAATAATATTAATTATTATTATTATTAGTAGTAGTAGTCATACCAATAGTATTTAACAGTGAGTCATAATACTTTTTTATATTATTTAGTTTATTGACATAATGCCACAACCACATAACAATAAGCAGTCTGATAATTATTTGTTCTATATATTTTTACTTAATTTGTTTTTAACAATATATTTATATAAGAATAAGTAAAAATATAACAAAAATAGGTAGTCTAATAATTATTTTTTATAATAAATTATTTGTTTTATTTCATTTAACTGAAATAATATAACAACCACCTAATAATAATAATAATAAATGTTGACTTTTATCTTTACAATTTTTAATAACACAGTAGTTGTGGTATATTGATAGAAAACAGCCTAATACGTCCCAAACCTGATCTTTAGGATGTGTAATTTAGGCGGGTTGATATTCTATGACAGTGCCATGACGTCATTGTTTCGGTGTAACCCCAAGGGCAATAACGGTACGACAGTAAAACCCCCAGACTCTTCATGTGGCCTGCTCTGGTTTATGGAAAGCGGACTCACACCTTTCTAGAGTTTGCTGTCTCTCTCGGTCTCTCGCACGCACACACGCTCATTTTCTGCCTGAATAGTTTTCATTCTTGTGAGGAAATTATGAACAAATACCTTTCAGACACGTGTCTGCCTTAACACACAAGGCACCCACAGACACCATGTCAAAGTTTGCTGTTGCAGACACAGTCGTGTTTGACACGTGTTGTACTAGAGGAAGTGGCAAAGAACTCTGTTTAGTGGCATTAAAAAAAGAATGACATAAAACGGTAGAGTATGTGGAGGACTTCTGCTTTTTAATTTTAAGTGTGTGTGTGTGTGTGTGTGTGTGTTCGTGCGTGCGTGCATGTATAGAGGAACTATGAATGAATGTGTGGTTTGTGAATTTTTATGATTCTTTCTTGATCAGTCATAAGGCATTTCAGTAATTTGAAGTACACATGCGCCCCCTCGAGGTTTGAGAGAGAGAGAGGGAGAGAAAGAGACTGTAAATGGCATTATATTTTTGGACAAATTGCATGAATACAGTAATCATTCAGACCACAACTACTCAGTGATTTTGTGGAGCATTAGAGAAGTTTAGGGAAATGGGTGTCAAATATAGATGATATAATATACGTTTTAGTTTTATATATATATATATATATATATATATATATATATATATATATATATATATATATATAGTGTGTGTGTGTGTGTGTGTGTGTGTGTGTGTGTGTGTGTGTGTGTGTGTGTGTGTGTGTGTGATATATATATATATATATATATATATATATATATATATATATATATATATATATATATATATATATATACAGTAAACTTTTGAAGTGGATCAAAACCTTTAAGTTGTCCTAAAACCAAAACGATTGCCGTTCTTGTCTTAGGACAAATTTGATTAACTTTTTTGATCCACTTAAAAAGTTGACTTGTATAACCCATATATTATAAAATATAATGTTAATTTAAATACATTTATTTAAATGTTACTTTTGAATATATTTTAAACTCTTTACAAAGATAAAACGATAGAATATTAAGCACCTTTACTGTATAGAACACCACTTTTAATATATTTAAATGAATTTAAAACATTTATTTGAATTGTAATATTTTTCTAAATATTACACACACACAATCAAACCGTGTGTGTGTTTATATATATATATATATATATATATATATATATATATATATATATATATATATATATATATATATATATATATATATATATATATACACACACACACACACACACAACCACAAGCATGAATTGTGCAGCATATAGAAATAGTCCAACTCAAACAAAACCCTTTAAAATTATTTTCTACGTTCTTCTTCCTCTTCCCATTTTCCGGGTGAAATTCTTTACTCAAGAATTTTGAAGAACCCCTAACGAAGAGAAATTCCTGAAAATATTTTCTGCAATGCAAAACTAAGATTTCATTAACAGCTAATAAAAATGTGGTCCTGGAAGAAGGAGAGCAGCGGATCTCTTTCTCTTTTTGATGCTGTGCACGCATATCTCCACCAATCTCTCCAACACTGGCGGACTTCAGTCTCAGCTCGTAACTGCACAATGCAAAGCACAATCACCTCAGTAGGGATCACGACAGTTACACTGGATAAACTGTGCACACGCAGACTCTCACACACTCAACAAAAATAGGAAAACAACACATAGTACACACACACCGCTCACCAGAGAAGAATAATCAGCACCACACACTCCAGTGCTGAATAAACAAACATCTTATTTTCAGAATGTGAATACTTTAAGCCATTAATCTTATTCAGAGAGTTCAAATAAAAATAACCACATCTGATTTTTCTTTGTGTGTGTATGGGTGTGTGATTTTATGTATGTGCAAATATTCTGTTCGGTGTTAATTTTAGTCCTGAAAGACCTAAAATGATGATTTACAGTCTTAATGACTTGATATTAGTAACAAACTACCGTTCAAGAGATTGGGGTTTTGAATGTTTGCAATGCTTTTTTATTTTTAAGGGTGTAACCAAAACGCTGATATGAAGGTAATAAATTAATAATAACAACTACTTTTAAGAGTGGTAGAGGAACTCAGAAGACTTTGACGAGGGAGCACTGTGACTGGCTTATGCTGTTGTGTTTTGTGTGTGTTGTGATGGAGAGGTGCCAGTGGTGCTGGACGGATGGGGACGTGATTGTGGAATTGTCGCAAACATTGTCTATCTCATAATTCGGGCTTTTTTCTCACAATTGTAAGTTTACATCTCGCACTTCTAACTTTTTTTCTTGAAATTATTAAAGCTTGTTACACCAAAAAATATAAATGTAATTGCAACTTCTTTTTTCTCTGGATTAAAATTGTAAATCTTGCAGTTTCTCTCATTTTGTCATACTTATATATCTCACACTTCTTAATTTTTCCTCACAATTGCTTGTTTAAATCTCACAATTCAGACTTTTTTCCAGAAAAAATATATCTCAAAAATCGCAAGTCATAATTTGTAATTGCGAGTTTAAATATTGCAATTCTGACTGTTTTCTTGTAGTTCTGCAATTATGGAATAAAAAAAGGTACTTGTGACTTATCATACAATTCTGACCTTTTTACTTGCAACGAGTTTATATCTCACAATTGTGTCTTTTTTTTTGTTGAATTCAGAAGTCTGAATTGCGAGATGTAAACTCAGAATTCATCTTTAGGATTCAACACCACTCGAAATTGTGAGATGTAAATGAGATGTAAACTTGCAATTACAAGATACAGAACTGTTAAATATAAACTCTGTTTATTTCCATGTATAAATAAGACTTTTAAAGCCACATTTTCAATGTGGTCTCAGACTTGTGGAGCCCACTGTATATCTAAGTCAAGCAAAGGTCCAGAGATGTTTTTCTGACCTGGAGCACACGTTTGGTGAGGCCGGTTTTCTGGGCGAGCTCTTTGAGGTCTTTGGCATCTGGACTGTGCTTGTGGGTGAAGAAGTTTTGCATGCTCTGCAGCTGGTGATGCTTGAAAGACGTTCTCATGCATTTGGACTTCTGACAGCTCACTCTCTCCGACAAGTCCACACCCATATCGCTCACATCTAGAGTGCACACAAACAGTTAATCATCACATATGACTCACTGAAAGACTAAAGGCTAGGGCATTACCATCAACACTAGCAAACATTGTCTTCTCATTTTCAACTTCTGCATGCATTTCCTTGAGAACAAAGTAACAGAACTATGATAATTCACTCTTAAAAACTGTTTTCTATAGAACATGGTTTATTACAGTCAATCTATAATATTTATAGTGATAATTAATAAATGAAAAGTTGTTTTAAATATATTACCAAGTACATTATATTTTTTTATGTTACTTTACGTATTTTGTTAGTACATTTACATATTAACAATTAAAATTGTATTAATATTAATCATTGTTTTATTTACATTTATATATTTAATGAGATCTGACTTCATGATGCTGACATATTGTTTGATAAGAAGTATTAATTTTTTTATTCTGTTAATCTCAAATATATTTAATATGTATTACCGATAAAAAAATCTGGAATAATTAAGATAGATTTTTTTTTTTAAACAGTAAATGTCTCTTATGTTATCCAAGGCTGCATTTATTTTGATAAAAACAATAATATTAATAATAATAAGTATAAGCAACGATATTCTGAAAAATTATCAGTTTGAGTATATGTTGAGTATTCAAAGTCATATGATCCTTCATAAGTCATTCTAATATGCTGCTTTGGTGCTCAAATATTAATAAAGGTTCTTGTTAACAATGTTGAAGTTGTTTTTGCTGCTTCAGGAAACTATGATGCATTTATTCCTAGAATTCTTTGATGAATAAAAAGGTAAAATAATTATTTATTTTTGTTTTAGTTACCACAAACTTTTGAATGATAGTGTATCAAATAAATAAATAAATAAGCAGCACAGCTATTTTCAACAGCTTTTCCATTGCATAAATAGGAAACATTATAACATTTTTTTTTTTACAATATTACTGTTTTTATTCTCTTTTTAATCAAATAAATAAAGACTTTGTGAGTATAAGACTTTAAAAACATTTCAAAGACAGAATTATTCTAAATATTGACAGGTGGAGTAAAAATACAGATTATTCAAATAAATACAATTATGCTAATATCTAAAATGCATACCTGAAGTATAAGAAACATGGTCTGTTGCATCAAAGTTTTTCCTCTTCCGGGCCAGTTTTCTGTGCACATTGCAAAGGGAGCCCCTTCATTGCATTTGCCGCTCTCAGGGTTTGGCTCATGGAGACATTTCTGAATAATAGAATTCTGTAAGACATTCCTTCTGCAGCATCTTCTCGAAATGTACCCGGCAGTTCACTGACATCTCCCTCATCCTGTAGTGATCTCCAGTGAGCAGCACTTTGTCGCAGGTGGCACAGGAGAAGCAGCTCAAGTGTTACACCAGATCCCCGGTGCACATCACCAGTTCGGCGGCACAGATTCCCAAGTGGCACCGCACACATCTTTGTGAGGAAAACCTCCTACTTAAGAGAATGCAACTTAGCTTTATTAATCAGATATATTTTAACTTTGGGCAACTTTCACAAAACAATTTAGTGTTTATAGCATATTTTTTCTTCACATTTTCTAAATCTAATTTAAAAGCTTTTTTTAAATTTTGATTCAATTTTATTAAATGATAGCTCTGTTCTTTTTAAATCAGTGTCAATAAACAACAGGTTCATATTTTGACAATATCCCTATAGTGAAAGGTCAGCGGTCGTTAAATGAACTGTATTTTCTTTGTCTTTTTCTTCTTTTTTTTCTGGTAAAAAATTGTGGGGATTAAACAACAAGAACAACAACAAAAAGTACTAAAAATAAAACTACTCTGGGAAATATTCGCTGGGGTAAAAAGCCTGACAACTAAACCCTGTGTGAAGTAATGGCAAAGCGGTGAGTAACAGTCTCATTTCGTAGTTGAATAGAGATATTGTGTCTAGGTTGTCTATAAACAGGCTACATTTATTTTATCTGTAACTTAGTAGGCAATTCCTTACAGTAAACGTCTCCCGGTCTCCGTATTTACTGAAGCACGTGATATCTGACTCCAGGTCAGCGTGACACGCGCTGCATTTTAAACAGCGCTCGTGCCACCTTCTGTCTGCCGCGAGCAGGCATGAGCGAGCTGAGATGAGCGCGCCACAGCCATCGCACACCGGAGATTCACAGCCCTGGAACACCACAGCTGAACATTTACTGCAATATCTCATCCTGAATGTCATAATTGTATTTTATTTATTTATTATTATTATTATTATTATTTTTTTTTAAATGGTTAATTCTAGCTTATGGCTGTGTACGAGTTCTCGTTCATTTTCAAACATTCTAATATTTTGTGAATGCATGAATATTTTATATATTTATGTGAACAATAATGTTTTGAAGACGACTACTTCTTCATTAATCAGCCTAAAAATAATCCATGGATATTTTGCCACCATTCATAGGCTATATAGTTTGTGAAGTTTACTGTAGCCTAGTTGTGCCATGCAGAACTTGTGTATTTGCAACATTACAATTTATACACAACAAAAATATAACGGTGTTGAATATTGTTAATACGTAATTTTAACCTAATATATATTTTAAAACACAATTGTCAATTTTCATATTAATTAATGCTGTAAATGTTATATACTGAATTCAATATTCAATGTCTTTTAAACACATCTCAGGTAAAATAAAAAAATGTACGTAATATTGTAACATCTAAATTAACAGTTTTTATAAACTCAAAATGATTATCTAACATAAATCAACTTGTTTAATACACCTATTGACATACAAACTGTTTAAAAATTGCACATTTTTACTTTTTACATTGCTGTAAGTTAAAATAAAAAAAATGGATTTATCTATTAAATATTTTTACAGAAGGATAAAATCAATTTCTTAACGATTCATTGTTTTCCATGTTGAGAGCAGTAAGGTCCTTCGAGTAGCAAGAAATAGCTTTTCCATATTAATTTTATACTAAGTATGTTTCAACAAGCTTGTGCATTCTATTCTATTCTATTCTATTCTATTCTATTCTATTCTATTCTATTCTATTCTATTCTATTCAGAAACAGCTCTATTCTTAAATATACAAGGAAGGAGGTATATGTAACCCCAATGTAACCCCAAGTAAAATACAATATACTGATACTGACTGGAAATGATTTGAACAATAAAATTATCATAGAAACAATTGTCACCTAGTCAGAGATAATATACTAGGCCTATAATGTGTTATATACAGAGGTGGGTAGTAACGAGTTACATTTACTTCGTTACATTTACTTGAGTAATTTTTCGGGGTAACGAATACTTTTCGGAGTATATTTAAAGATGGGTACTTTATACTCTTACTTGAGTACATTTTTTGGGAAAAATCTGTACTTTTACTTCGTTACTGTGGGCGACGCCCCTCTCGTTACTTTATCTTAATGCAATAAATGCTTCAGTTTATTCCAAACGCGCCGTCTACTTTTCTCTCGACAATGAGCGATGCCCATTCGCGAATGATTCATTCTTTTGAGTCAACTCTGTTCAAAGGCTTGATCAAACCAATTGGCAAACGAGTGAATTGGTTCATGAATCAGTTTGAAGGAGTCGTTCAGTTCCCTGGAGAAACGCGCTGAGCATCTGAAGCGGTTCACTCAGAGTTGTAATGTTTAAGATCATCAGCAGCGTTGAAAACGGGGCTATGGAACTGCACTGAATTGAAAGCTAATCTGCAAAGGCTATTCTTTGCTTGCGATGGAGATCCTTATTAGATGAACGCGTGTGCTGTCTACTGTTTAACAGGTAATAACTTGGGCTACATTCGATTACAGTACACGATACCACTGTGACATTAGTTTGTTGTACGTGTGTGGCTTATAACAGGTTGAATGCAGCTTCCAAAAGACAAAGAATTGCCGATTAAGATTTTATTAATTTTAATACAATCACACCAGTGAGAGTACGTTCAGCAAGTCATATCATCAGCTGCTAAATTCAGATCTGTGATCGCTTGCTGGCGCTGAGCCAGAGACAGACGCGTTTTTACAGCGCTGCGCATTAACCAATCACACACGGTTCTGTTGAGCTTTTGAATGCAATGGCCAATCAGAGGTGTTCCGATGAGTCATCGCTGAAATGCCGGTGCTTCCTTCACTCGCTCACTCACTGAATACCTTTCTGGCGAATTCTCTCGTCGGAAACAACAAAGTGCAGATGTGTGTACGAATCTATAATTAAGATATTGATTTCACAGTGTTAACAGTTTCAGTGATTTTAATGGTAGTTTCTGAGAGTGAATGAAATCTAGACTGTCAGTGAAAATTATGTTTAATAATGTAAATGTTATTTGCTCTCTTTCTGAACAATGAAAGATTAGTAGCAATATTTATATCACATTAACTTTCAATGTTAAATTCACATTTAAAATAAAGTCAGTCGTATTAAAAATATGTTATGGCATGACACCTATATTTGTTACTTAAATAAACAGACAGGGTTTTATAATAAATTACATAAATTGGATTAAAGGCTGATGAAATATATACATTTATACACACACACATACATTACATACATTTTTTGTCTATATATCTATATAAAAAAAGGCTCCGTATATATGACCCAAAGTAACTAGTAACTAACTACTTGAGTAGATTTTTTATCCGATACTCTTTTACTCTTACTCAAGTAACTATTCAAGGCTAGTACTTTTACTTTTACTTGAGTAAATATTTCTAGAATTACTTTTACTTTTACTTGAGTAAAGTTTTTGGGTACTCTACCCACCTCTGGTTATATATATAACCTATACCTGTGTTATATAGCCTTAATGTTGATGTAAAATTTATAAATATATATATAAATGTATGATTATTATTTGTGTGTTTCTAAAAGAAAGAAAGAACAATGCAATAACACTACCAGCAACCTAATTCTAAGTTTATTTCCCATCAGCAGGCTCCGTAGGCACCCCAATCGACAAAATATCACAGTAGACTCTGACTCAGTCAAAGTACTCCTGACATTACACTCATCCACACTGACCATCTGCCATACAGCTGTGACAGTTGTTATTGCAATTCATTGTTGCAATGCCCATACTACACTCCCGTCTGTGTCAGGCGACTCGTATGCCACGGATTCGTCGCTGTGTGGGAAATGTAGTTCGGCGTTGCGTCGATCTTTAGCCGGAGACACGCCCAGAAAACTACTACTCCCATAATCCCCCAAGGCCGTAGTACCGTGATCCGCGCGTGGAGACCAT
>NC_068391.1:376917-397499 GCF_023724105.1 Carassius gibelio | reverse complement strand
TGTCCAAGCACATTAATAGAGAGGGGGAAAGGAAAAGGGAAGGAAAAGATGTGGTAGAAAAAAAGTGTGCAAGCAATAGGGATAACCGCACCCAGGAGAGGACTGTGAAACAAAACCCATTCAAAAATGTGGGGGAGATTCACAAAGAGTGGACTGCAGCTGGAGTCAGTGCTTCAAGAACCACTACACACAGACATATGCAAAACATGGGTTTCAGCTGTCGCATTCCTTGTGTCAAGCCACTCTTGATCAACAGACAACGTCAGAAGTGTCTCACTTCAAAAAGGACTGGACTGTTGCTGAGTTGTCCAAAGTTATGTTCTCTGATGAAATTAAATTTATCATTTTCTTTGGAAATCAGGGTCCCAGAGTCTGGAGGAAGAGAGGAGAGGCACACAATCCACATTGCTTGAGGTCCAGTTTAAAGTTTCCACAGTCAGTGATGGTTGGGGGTGCTTTCTTTGTATTGGTCTTAAGTAATATTCTAATTTTCTAAGATACTGAATTCTGGATTTTTCTTAGTTTTCAGTTATAATCATCAAAATTAAAAGAAATAAACATTTGAAATATATCAGTCTGTGTGTAATGAATAAATATAATATACAAGTTTAACTTTTTGAATGGAATTAATGAAATAAATCATCTTTTTGATGACATTCTAATTATATGACCAGCACCTGTATATATATATATATATATATATACACACACACACACACACACACAGGTGCTGGTCATATTTGCTTAGCACATAGGTGCCTCATTTGCTGATGTTTTTTTCAATTTGCATGTGTTTTCTTATGTTGCAGTGTGTTGCAGTGTGTTATATATATATATATATATATATATATATATATATATATATATATATATATATATATATATATATATATATATATATATAATAGCCTTATGACTGGTTTTGTGGTCCAGGGTCAAATTTATTAATCTTTGGAATTGGCTTTATTTTTTATTTTTAGTTTTGTTTTCATTTTAGTTTATTTTAGTATTTTTGTTAAGAAATATTAGCTATAATTTATTGGGTTTTTTTGTTTGTTTTTTTAACCATTTTAATACTTCAACTTCAACTGTGTGTGTTTAACTATGCTTGTGAGAGCCAGATATGTGATGAAATAATTATAAAATAGTCTATGTCTGGTTTTAAACCTGAGTACCAGCAAAGAATAAGTAGTACCTCTAAAGTTCCTCTAAAGTTCTTAGATTAAAAAAAAAAAAAAAAAATCTTTGACATTTTTTTCTTTGGCCAGGTGAAGATGAGGAAGAAAATGAAGAGCAATGACAGGGATGATGGACTGAGTTCTCCCACCATACCTTCCATAACGTATGACTCTTTAGATGATGGGAAGGATGGTGGACCAGATACAGTGTGCAGTATACAACAGTCAGGTATTGCCAGCAATTAAGATACTGCTATCCATTTCTCTCGCTCTTTTGTTTTTTACCTTTCATGCTCTTGAAGCATCTCTCCTTCTGATATCCTTGATTTCCCCTCTCCATTCTCACAGAAGGGGCTAACACACACAGAAGATGTGGTGAGCTCCAGTTAGTGTCTATGTGTCTGTATTCACTTGATAACTACCATTCCTTCTATGGCTGTTTTTATTTCTTTTTTTTTTTCACAGACAAATACAGTGAGGAAAATATGTATTTGATCTCCTTCTATTTTTTTTTTTTTTTTTTTAAGTTTGCCCAATTACAAAGAAACTAAGGGTCTGTCATTTTTACGGTAGGTTTATTTTAATGGATAGAGACAGAATACCAAAAATACCAGCCAAAAAATCCAGAAAAAAAAAATATATAATTGTTAGAGATTTATTTGCATTTCAGTGAGTGAAATAAGTATTTGATCCCCTACCAACCAGCAAGAATTCTGGCTCCCACAGATTGGTTATGTGCCCATGTGAAACACAGATTAGTCCTGCCACTTTAAGAAGTTATTCCTGATGTCAGCTCATTAGTTGTATAAGACATCTGTCCACACAATCTGTATCTTCCATTCCAACCATTTCCACCATCATGGACAATACCAAAGAGCTGTCAAAGGATGTCAGAGACAAGATTGTAAATCTGCACAAGGCTTGAATGGGCTACAATACATCAGCAAGAAGCTTGGTGTGAAGAAGCCAACTGTAGGTGCTAAGGGTACGGGACAGCTTAAGTGCATTGAGGTGCAAATGGATTGGGCCATGCACAGTAAAATCTTGGACGATAACCTCCTTCCCTCAGCCTGTACACTGAAGATGGGTTATGGATGGGTCCAGCATGACAATGACCCAAAACATACCTCCAAGGCAACAAAGGAGTGGCTCAAGAAGAAGTAAGGTCAGGAGGGGGCTAGCCAGTCTCCAGACCTCAGTCCTATATAAAATTTGTGTAGGGAGCTGAAACTTAGAGTCACCAAACGACAGCCAAGACACCTTGAGGGTTTAGAGATGATCTGTAAAGAGAAGTGGACCAAAATCCCTCCTGAGATGTGTGCAAACCTTTTGACCAACTACAAAAAAATGTCTTAACTCTGTGCTTGCCAACAAGGGTTTCTGTACCAAGTTCTAAGTCATGTTTTGCTTGGGGATCAAATTTAATTCAAACTGGTGGTATTCTGTCTCTGTCCGTTTAAAATAACCCTACCATAACAATGACAGATCCTTCATTTCTTTGTAAGTGGGCAAACTTACAAAATCAGCAGGGGATCAAATAAATATTTTCCCCACATGCCATTTTTTGTAGGTAAAGCTTCATATCCATGTTCATACCATTTTTAAAAGCATTGAGCTTGATCTCTCTCCTCACAGAGCGGGTGCCATCCTGGAACTCTCTATCCTCTTTCCAGTTCTCTACACCACCAGGTGGGTATCAAAACTTTGTTGGCTTGTTGAAATGGAGAAATGCAAAGACATCTCAGTCTGAAATTATGTGTGTGTTTTGTGTGTCTTTAGGGAGAAAGCCTGGGATTTTGGAAGTGCAGCCTCGGCCCACGCTCCAGAGGAGCAGCAGCATTGCAGATGATATGGAATCCGAGCTGGAACGAGAGATATCGCTCGTTCCAGTCACTCATGTGTCTCAGTGAGTAAAAACGTACCATTTTTAGCATAATTTAAACCGAGTCCATTTGCCAAACCGTAGACAGCAGAGAGTCAATTATTCAAGTTTCAGAAAGTTTCGCTACTTACAACATTTCAGAACTCTCCTGGATGGCATGTCATGCAATATCTAGAGGATAGGCAATTAAAAAAGCGTTAGCTTGATGGTGTCAGAGTTAGCACACCCCTGCAGTCCACACTCACAATATTGCCTCTGTAAATGCAAATGGGGTCTAATCATCCTGCTAATCTCTGCAGTCACTGGATTCTCAGCTCAAATCTTTTAACACATCTGCGCCATCTCTGCTGGAACACATCTCAGCTTTCCAAGCCCACCCACCTCAAGTGAAAACGTGGCTGGGAGAAGTGCACGGTGTATGTTTCTGGGCCCCAAAGCATTCCCATGAAGTGTGGTTATGTTGCAGGCTGTGTTTTGCCTGAGAGGAGGTCATTATCAGAATCTCTTTGGCCCATTAGCTGTTCAGCGTGTGGAACAGCGCAGGGCCTGTGTATAATGCAAACCATTTACTTACACAGGCAATGCAGCAATCCCGTCTCTGAATAATCTAATGAACCATGTCTCTGTTGGGGGTATACAGCCCATTAGATTATCCAGAGAGCCCCTTTCCATTTGCGATGGGATCCTCCACTCTAGAGTGTCTAACCTTAGGGCCTCTATTACCTGATTATAGAAAATACAAAGATGTTCAGGGTTTTTTCCATTTATTTTGAGAAACCACAAGAGGGCAGTGGAGTTTTGTAGCCCATACCCTTCTATGGCACTTCAAAGCATGAGTTTCTCTGAGTGTACAGTGGCAAAATCGCACTATTGCTGGTTTAAATGTGTATTATATCATACAGGGTGGCGTGGGAAGAAACTGAGGGAAAAAATCAGGGTGCTATTGTAGTCCAAGATTGGTTTTCAATCTTTGCACATTCTTGCATATTTACATTGACCTTGATGGAGCTGAAGCGGTAGCTGAAGTAGCTAGAATATTAAACTCAGACTCAGAATTGATACAATTACATGTTGCTTATACGCTGAGATAAATGTAATCATCTGGAAAAATGTAGGTGGATTCCACCAAAGCAACTTAAAAGAGATTTGAATTTTAATAAGGTCGGTATCATAAGTAGGATTCCTTTCTAAATCCACATTCTTAAGAGACATATTGCATCTCCTCTACAAAGGAGCCTTGTCACTACACGCTTTCATTTGATCTTTGAAGTTTAATGAGCTTTCATTCGCCTTCACACTGAGATGCAATGGCAACAGCTGGCTGTTCTCTCCCTCCCTCTCTCTCTTTCTTCTCCTGCTCAATGTGGGTGTGAGTACATGTTTATTTGTTTATGTCCAGCAGAGCAGGGTGGGGATTCAAACAGACCAGAACCATGATGTCTCTTCTCCTCTCTGCTCATCTTTTCTCCTCTTACTCAATCTCTTCTCCTCTTCGCTCCTGTCTGCTTCTCTCCTCTCCTCTCCCTTAGGACATTTGTCCTGCTCCTACCTTTGACCCAGGCTGTTAACTCTAGAGGTGGGAGAGGCACAAAAGCCTCCTCGTGCCTGCAGCTGAAACAGTTGGGCTGCGTTGGGGGTGGGGAAAGAACAATGCCACCGAAACATCTCTCTGAGACCGCCGCGCTCTTTAAACACACACTGATACACACTCTTACTACTAAATATTACATTTAGGATTGGTTGTGGCACAGTAAGGTGTGGTAACTAATGAATTTGTGATTTGAAGACTCTTAAAGTGTTCTGAATGTAGAAAGTAGTCATAGATGTTTTTTTTTTTTTCATTTCAAATACAAAGGTGTCTTTCGCAGCTGCCTGGATCAAAGAAAATAAACTCCTGTCCAGAGCGACACCGGTATAAAGATGAAATCAAAGCAAACGCAGGTGTGTCTGAAAGTGCCCATTTGTACTCACACGTATCTGCTGTTGCAGTCTTGTAGGGCTGTGGTGTGAGGTTTACCAAAGGAGACCTGAGCTGAAAAGATTGATTTATTCTCAGTAAACAGAGAAGGACTTCTAGTGGCGGAGGCCAAGCCTGGCCGTCTACACTGGTGCAGAGACAAAGAGCCATTGTCTGCGGCTCTACACACGCCAACAATAGCCTGATTGACAAGCGGTCCTAGTCGTAATGGGCTTCTGGGCTAAATAGTGCAACAGTGACTTTTGTTGGAAACACTCTTGTCTTCCAGAGCAATAATCTTCATGCTGGTCATTTTACAGAAATGCTACATGTGACTGCATTATATACAAATTTTCCTTAGAGCTGAACATACTACTAAGCTATTTATTTTTGAGTATCACCATGTTCATGATGGTATTTTTGATTCAGCAGTTAAATATTTGAAATATTTCCCACACACAGACTCGGGGTTTGCCTGTTAGAACCGAGTCTAGTGTGTGTGATGAGAGTATGCCTGTGTGATTTGGAGTGTGAGGCGTGCTGAATGGGACAGAAACATTGGCTCACTAATGCCTCTTCAGCGCGGCTTGCCAGCACAAGTTTCTTTATCTTGCCCGTCATGGCCCCTTTTCTTCCCCCCTTAACAGTAATTGTGTTTCGTTACAGTGTGTTAGAGCTAACGAGGGACATGGAGCGAGAGTCAGCCAAGCAGTGAAAGGCAGACAGAGAGAGAGGGAGAGTTGCACAGCAAGAAAGAACACATCCCAGATGATTCTCTCATTTGCTGTCAGACCAAAAGCCCAGCAAGGCTCTCTGTAGAAGTTTGTAACAGAACACTGCACATGGTGAACTTGACAACTAATCTGAAAAAAATTCCTGTTAGCAGCAGTTGACAGTTTTTTTTTTTGGACATTATTGATAGCTGATGCAAAAATTCTGTCATTATTTACTCATTCTCCTAGTGTTCTAAACCTGACCTGTCTCCTGCAAGACGAATCCAAGACAATATTAAAGAAATGGCTGAAACTCATTGCACCTTACTGCATCCTGCTGACTTCAATAAATAAATAAAATAAAATAAAATAATTATTATTTTTAAATGCTTTCTCTTCACTATTTCTTATATCCTAAGCTTGTACTGTTTTGGACAGTGTTTGAAACTTGTATTGCTTGCATCAGTAATTGCCTAATGAATAATTCTTTGCGCTACTTTGGATAAAGGTGTCTTCTAAATGAACAAATGCAAGAATATATTTCAAAAACAATTCTTAATGTTATATTTATATAATATATATATATATATATATATATATATATATATATATATATATATATATATATATATATATATATGGTGGAGTGTTGTTTTGGACCCCATTGACTTAAAAAAAAAAACAGATTAAATATTATGGTAACACTTTAGTATAGGGTCCAATTCACACCAATAACTAATTGCTTATTAGCATGTCTATTATTAACATATTGGCTGTTTATTAGTGCTTATAAAGTACATATAATGCATGACATCCATAATCCTACATAATGCCCTAAACTTAACAATTACCATATAAACTATTGATAAGCAGCAAATAAGGAGTTAATTGAGGCACAAGTCATAGTTAATGGTTAGTTAATAGTGAGAATTGGACCCTAAAATAAAGTGTGACCAATATGGGTAAAAATACTATTATGTTCTGCAAAAGAATAAAAGTTATACAGGTTTGGAATGACAAAAAATGACAGTAAATGATGACAAAATTTCTGGTTTTGCATCAACATTGTAAAATTCACACAGTACATTTGCCTCCATAACAATACATTTAACAACTCTGAGCACTAATATTTCCGTTTCACATTGTGAAAATAATATCAATGTGCCATATCGGGTTTCTTTCAGACGGCCCGGCAAAGTTAGTGACTTTGTTAGCTGGCAACACGATATGACAAAAGGCTCGGAGGCCCCTGGTGATGTATAAGGCCATGCGTTGAAATGAACGCTGTCAGTTTCTTTGCTGCTGTAATGTTTAGGATCATATGAGGCCACAAGTTTAGGACATAAGCCATTTAGTCATGGTGTATAGTAGCGGAGGACTCAATGTCAAAGTGAATGCTGCTTCGCTGTGTGTCACTCCTCATAAGGACATTTAATACTCTCCATATTCGCCTGCCGCTTTGATGCTCGGGATGAAAGAGATCTTTGCTTGGCTGAAGCCAGAGGAACCCCTGCTGAGTGTGTGTGCGAGCATCTTGCTCCCGCACGCCTTTGTGCGCACATATGTGTGTGTGTGATGGCTTCTTGCCAGCGGCCCAGACTCCGCCCCGGGCTTTTACCCCGGCGTACAACATCCAGCCTCTGGTCAGCTATTATCAGTCATTACTGCCTCAGTGGCCTTATCTCAGCTGACCACTTATTAAAATGTCATTGAGGTATTTGAGCTTGAGGGGGAAGACAGAGCTGATATTTGGGATAATGCCCTGTACCGCGCAGGCGTGCCCTCTTAAACCTTGTGATTCTCAGACGGCAGCTAATCGGAGCACTCTTCCCCTCCTCATCCACAGAGCTATTCTTAGACACACAGGGCCCCCATGAGCATTTTAGTGTCACAGTGCCACGATCCTACAGCCTGTGGTGCACACCGCCACACAAAGGTCTTCATGCTTTGACTCGCTGAGACGAGTCACAAGAGTGCACATGGCTTCAATGGGTGGGGGGGTATTGTAGGAATTGACATGTGTTTATGATTCATCATATGACGTAACAAAACATCAGGGAGGGTTTGAGTATGTGGGTCGCTACTTGGGATGATTGAGTTGTAAATTATATCTAAACTTACAATTGCTGGGGCAAAATTTCTTCCTACAGATTGGCTGCTTTTTAAAATCAAATCAATTAAAAGGAGTATATATAGGCTACTCACACATACCAAAGTTTGAAAACAAGTCTCTTATGCTGACCAGGGCTGCATTTATTTGATCAGAAATACAGTTAAACAGTAATATGAACTATTATTAACATTTAAAATAACTGTTTTCTATTTTAATATTTTTAAAAATGTATAATTTATAATAAGTGATGGTAAAGCTGGATCTTCTGCAGACTTTCGTCCGTTCTTCAGTGTCACATGATCCATCAGAAATCATTCTAATATGCTGATTTGCTGTTCAAGATACATTTCTTATTATTATCAATATGAAAGTGGTTGTTCTGAGTAATATTTTTGTTAAAATGATGATACATTTATTTCAAGATTCTTTAATGAATAGAAAGTTGGTTCACACTTTATTTTAAGGTCCAATTCTAACTATTAACAAACCATTAACTACAAATTTTGCCTTAATAAACTCCTAATTTTCTGCATATAAATAGGCTATAGGGTAGTTGTAGAGTTTAGGTATAGTTTAGGGATGCAGCATATGGTCATGCAGAATATATGCTTTATAAGTCCTAATAAACAGCCAATATTTCAATAATAGGCATGCTAAGTGAGAATCGGTCCCTAAACTAAATCATTACCAGAAGATGAAAAGAACAGCATTTATTTTGTAACAATGTAAAATCTTTACTCTCACTTTTGAATCAATTTAATACATCCTTGCTGAATAAAATAATTTCTTTAATAAGTGGAAAAAAGCTTTTGCCAAAAATGTAAATCTAGTAAAATGTACAACTCTGAAAATGTTTAATAATTATGAAAACATTATACAACAGCTTATGGATCCAGTAGTTAGTGACAATTTATCTCCATAAATCTCTTTCTATGTACATAATTTATGTGCTGGACATAATTTTACCATTATCCTTCTGTAATTTTGCATGCTCTCATTTAGTCATAAATCTGTCTGACTGGGTTTGTCTTTTGCAGTACCACGGAGGTCATGTTGGTGTGAAAGAGAGTGTTTGTGTGTGTGTACATGGATGCTTTCCAGTGATAAGAACAGAGAGAAGCCCGGTGATTGTGATGTTTTCTGTTTATCTGCATTTACTTACACTCAGATTAGCAGAGGAGGTCAAATAACAGGCTCATTTTCCTACCTTACAAACAATCAAATAAAATGCCACTGAATTTCTATCACCTTTGCAGATTCAGTTATTTCTTGCAGTTTATACACAGTAAGATCCTCCTCCTTCCCCTCTGAATTCCTCCTCTCCGTCCCCAAAATTAAATCACTTTAGCACTAATAATCAATGCAAAAGATGTTGCACATGTTGCCCTAAGGAGCGGTTGCTGACCTTGGATAAGGTGTTCTCTCATCCACCCTCCACTAATGAGGGTTAGATGCACAGAAGGGTGTATGTCATTTCCTAAAACAATTGGCCAAGCTGAGATCACCTCCTCAGACCAAATGTTGCTAGATATATATATATATATATATATATATATATATATATATATATATATATATATATATATATATATATATATCATGACTACCTTTAAAATGCATTATACATAAAGGCTTAAAAATAATGTTTACAGGTTTGAAGCGACATTAACAAGAGATGACAGAATTTTCATTTGTTTAGGTAACTATCCCTTTGATTTTGTCTTGCTTGTTGTGGGATTATTGTTTTGTAATAATCACAATGTCAGTACATTAAGGTACATAATGCAGGGTTAATGCTTTCTAGACAAACTTCTTTGCATGTTTCAGTTTCATCTATGGCCCTCCAGTGGATTTGCAGTTTCTTTCACATCTGGCTGCTTTTGTTAAGCAAGCTCAAAAAAGAAAAAAAATATATATATTAGGAAGGGAAGAGAGATTTGCAGTCTGCCTTTGGCAGAAATAAGACCTCATATGATTGTCTCCCTTTCTCTTTCTCTCCCTATCTGTCTGTTTGTCTGTCACTCCATCTTTTTCTTTCTTTCCTTTTTCTGTCCCAGTGGGAGTCTTTCTCCCTTTGCGTACGTCTCCACCAGTGTTCACCATTAGCCAGGCTTTGTGCCAGCACTAGAGGCAGATGGTGACCCTGCTGGGGTCATGAGACCAGCGTTGCTATGCTGGTAACCATGACTGGAGAGAGGAAGTGGCACTGCTTTAGGGACAGATGGGGTGGTTCCCATGTTCTATCTCTTGTGTCCTCCACCTCTCTCTCTCTCTCTCTCTCTGTCATCTTTGCATGTTCCATTGGAATGACAAACACCCAGGGAGGTATGATTCCTGAACTCTGTGCAGATCGCTGGCAGATTCCAACCTGAGCTTATCAATTTAGCTTCTGTAGTTTCAAATAATGTTCCACCAAAACATGATCATCCTTCCATATCTATCTCTGAGATTCATGTCACACTGATCATTATACCATAGATATTTACTGCTCAAGAGTCATTCAGCGCTTCACATCATGTAAACCCTTTAAGAAAATGCTGTTCTTTTCAGCTTTCTATTCATTCATTTTTCTTCAGCTGCAAATCAGCACATTAGAAACTACTTTGATTATGTTTTTATTACCTTTCTGGACATGGACAGTATACCGTACACACAGTTTCAATGGAGGGACTGAGAGCTCTCAGACTAAATCTAAAATATCTTAAACTGTGTTCCAAAGATAAATTGAGGTCTTACTGGTTTGGAACGACATAAGGGTGAGTTGTTAATGACATAATTTTCATTTTTGTGTGAACCAACCCTTTAAGAGAAGATATCGCCACCAGGAAAGCAGTTTTTATAATGAGATGGTGATCTGAGATCTCCTCTATAGGCTTGACGGGAGGCCTACAGAGAGCCTCTAACACCATAGCCAGGTCCCACGTTGGGACACAAGAACGTACCGGAGGTCTCAGCCTCAGCGCACAGTGAAAGAAACGTGTAACTAGGGGGTGTCTGCACACTGACTGGCCACCAAGAGGGGCATGGTAGGCTACAATGGCCGCCACGTAGACGTTCAGGGTGGAATGGGACCACTCTGCGGGGAAGTGGGCCTGCAGGATTTCCCGACCCAGAACTCCGCTTAGACCCACGTTCCTGAGACGGGGGGAGCATGTGAGGCGACGATCTGTTTTTGTGTCTCCCTGTATGAGGAGTTGGTACATGGCGGTAGCTGCCCCCGCCCGGCAGCCTCCGGAACTAGAGAACGAAGAGGGAGGAACTGCTGGAACGCCGCCACCTGTTTGCGAGCCTCCTTGTACCTGTTGACAATGGAATTAACGGTGTTGCCGAACAGGCCCGAGGACACAAGCAGGGCATTCATAAGGCAGACCCTATCTTTGTCCCTCATATCTGAAAGAGTCAGCCACAAAAGTCTCCCCGCAGCCACCATAGCTGCCATAGATCGCCCAGTGCCACGGGCGGTCTCTTTAGTAGCACGGAGAGACAAATCAGGGGGACTTCTGAGTTCCTTGATATCCTCAGATTTTACATGCTCATGCTCAACTAGTTCCTTCAGCAGGTCACTTTGGTATGCCTGTAACACTGTCATGGTGTGCAGACATGCACCAGCCTCACCCACTGCTGAGTACCCCTGGCCCAACAGCGCGGAGGTGGTACGCAGTGGCTTTGAGGGCAATGACGGATCCTTCAAAGACGATGACGTACCTTGAGACAGTCTTATAGCCGCGCTCACTCATCTCCGTTACATTGCCGTAATGATCAGAAGTGGTAATGAAGAGGTGGGACAAGAAGGGCTTTGCCCATGATTTACACGCCTCGGTGTGCAAATTGGGGGAAAAAGGCAGGCTACAGCGTGGAGGTGGTGGCTTAGTTTGCAGAAAGCGCTTATCCAACTTGCTATTCTGCAGTTCAATCTATCTCTCCGTGGGCCAATCGATGTTCATCTTACAATCTCCAGCAGCTCCTCATAGTGGGGTAACTGAGGGGGGTGAATCCTCATCAACGCCTACCACGTCTACCTCCTTGGAGGAAGACAGGTAAAGCATCGAGCCTTCTCCCTGGCGGGAGGGGCGGGGGTGGGGTAGCGTCGGAGCGTGCTTCGGATCCCTGAGAATGGGTACTGGATCTGGCGGGTGAGGAAGAAGATAGGGACTCGCTCATCTCCATTCCTTCCCCCAGATCCAACTGTGACTCTGCATGCTCCGCTCCGAGGCAGACAGCGCACAAACTGTGTGTATCCCCACCCATAATGTAATGCGGGCAGGGAGGAACACACAGCTTGAAATGCTGCCTGCCCTCGCCCAGTTTGTGCTTAGCCTTTTGAGGTGTTTTTGACATGTTTGGAGGGACATAACAACCCTTAATAAGACTCACAAACTAATATGTACAGACACACACAGAGCACTTGCTGAAAGACATGAGGCTAAATGCCGGTTTTGCTGCACATGCTTTAAAACTTTCTGGTCTCTGACATCACCCGCCTAAGATGTCTCGCCCATCCATTGGTCTTATTACACACATGAGTCACGGTGAAGGTGTTCCCAAAGTGTTCTCCGACACAGCTCAAGTTCCTGAAGAGGAATTCCAAGCTTCAATTTTGTTATACTAGTCTTGTTTATTTTATCATAATTATAATGTGTATCTGTTTCCAAGAATATATATTCATGGAAATAGATCATAAACTAAGTTATACTAAATATGCAAAATCGTATCAGTTTTTACATTCTGAAGTTTTCCATTACCTCTTTTCCTCCTCTATTAACAGGGGTTGCATTACCATTTGTATGATAATGCTCAAAGCTATGAAGGCTTGCTATTTAACCACTGGCAAAATAACCCAGAGGGATGCTGCTTGAAGTCTAGAGTAGCACTGCCAAAGAGCAGTAAATTGGCAGTTGCCTGCAGCACGGCATATCCCTCATTTCCCTGTAGCCCGCAGCAAGGGAGAAACCAGAAACTGTCAGCCAGCCATGTCCATTAAGTCAATGAGGCTTGATAGCCTGCAGCCAGTCTTCTGCTAATGCAGTTTAAAGAAACTTGTGTGAGTGCACTCAATCTTTTGTCAGAGTGACATGCAACAGACACGAGCCTTAGCATGCTAACATGATACAGGCACATATCGCATATAGCCGACGTGTAATAGAAAGTGTAGCTCTCATACTTAGGCTTTCTTTGAGCAAATGTCCTGTTCCCCTAGATAACCTTGGGTCTCCTGGGAGTCAGCGCCCTTCCCCCCATCAAATCTCAGTGCTGTGGATTTTGAAACCTTTGAAAAGCAAAGAGAGCCTTGTATTTTCTCTTAGACACTGTGTCCTGGTCGTGACCCTTGTGCTCAATGACCACTTGCAAAGGTCCTGACCACATAAACAGCATCTGGAGTGGCTTTGGACTGCACCTGAAGGGCCTGCTGGAGGCGGCTGATAGGATTGTTTTGCAAATGGTTTTGAAAATGTGAAAGGTCATTGATTGTGCTTAGTTAGTTAGTGGTGACATAAACAACCATAATGTCAGATGCCACAATTATGACCACAAAAAAAAAATGCAGTTTTCATTTCCTAAAACTGTAAAATTCTTCAATAATCTTAAGACTTAAAGGGAAGTTAAAATTCTGTCATTAATTACTCACCCTAGTTCCAAACCCATAAGACCTTCGTTCATGATCAGAACACATATTAAGATATCTTTGATGAAATCTGAGAACTTTCTGATACTGCAATGACAACATTGGAACTGCCGTGTTTAAGGCCCAGAAAGATAGAAAGGACATTGTCAAAATATGACGTCACTAGTTCAAGCTTTCAACAATTCAACAATTTCTTCTCTTCGGTGTCAGTCTTCAATATGTTTTCAGGAGAATAGATGCACCAAAGTTTAACAGGTTTGGAATGACAGGAGTAATGGAACTTACAGCAGTAATTAATGAAATAATTTTAATTTTTAAGTGATCTATCACTCGATCGAGTGAACAAAATAGTAAATTGAGGGAACGCAATAGTAATCGTGTGCACGTTTTAGTACATTGAGGGAATTAATTAGTAAATCGTGCACACAATTTAGCCTACTATTTTTTCCTGCATGACATGTGCGGGGATTCGTACTGCACAGTTGAAAAAGAAAGTCATACAATAACACAGTTTTCAATTTGAGTGAACTGTCCCTTTAAAATGGGCTTTAAGTATCTTTTCTCCATACTAATCATGACACATAACCACACAGGTTGCGGGATTCCCACCGAGCTGCCATTCGTGTGATCCAGAGAATGTTCTACTTTGTAGCCAGAAAGAATTTCCAGGTAAGATTTTAATTTTTCTGCTTGCAAAAACAACGAAAATGTAATCAAATTAGCATGATGTTTCGTGAACGTGATGCTATTATGCATATATGATAATAAAGAAACATCAGTGACTTTTAAATTCACGTTTCCAGCAAGTAACATTCCTTAATGAATTTCAATGTAAGCAGTGAATAAGTTGCCTTTTGAAACGTAAAGAAGGAAAGATCTTGAGTTGAGACTCATTTGGTAATAGCAGATGCTCTGCCGGAGTCCTTAAAAATACTTGCTAACCTTAATAGCTGTCCTACACAGTTTCTTCTTCTTTGTGCGATTGTGTGACACTTGATACTCGTTACTGCACTTTGTTTGTTCTTTCCCTTTGCCCTCCCATCCTTTCATTTGAACCGCTATAGCCTCAGTCATCTCTCAATCCCCTTATTTTCTCCAAGTCCTTCTCCCCTCCTCTCACACACTCTTGCGACACAGATCACGCACTTTGGAGTGTTTGTCAAATGCTGCTGGCTACATTTGCTGTCTGATGTCATGACGGTGTTTACCCTCCTTTGAATGGATTTAGCTTCTCCTGAAGTGTGTAATTTGTTCCGGAGATGTGTGAACGTTTGGTTATTTCACTGACATTAATCAAACTGAGTTTAAGTTCTGTAGCAAACCTGGAGCTTCAGACATTTTCCCTGTGTTAGTCAGGAACTCAAATAAGTTGAAATAGCTATAAGCATCATCACCTGTGCTCAATTATGCCCTGAGAGCAATGATTAAGTGTTTGATCAGTTTGGTGTCAGCAGATAAGAATCGGTTTCCTCAAAGTTGACAATCAAAAGGAAATATTTCCCCTTTGGGCTGGTTTGATTTTGTAGGCTGGTTGTATGAAGTAAAGAGTTCACCCTGGTGATGATTTTATTCTTCAGACTTTATTAACCTGAAGTTTCACTCATGGCCAACCATTAGGGCCTTAGGCAAGACCATATCAAGATTTTATGTTTAAAATGTAGAAACGTATAAGGAAGTTGCATTCTCTCAATATGAGTTCAAAGTGTAAGAATGATGCAATAATTCAAAAAAATCTTAAAATCATAAAATCTTAATGTACTATAATAATAAGTTAAATGTATGTTAAATATAAATATTTAAGTTAAATATAAACATAGGTCCTATGCACATCTTTCCTTTTATATAATACCATTTTTGTTCTTTTATTCAGCAAGGATGCATTCAATTGCTGGAAAAAAATAAAACTGACACTAAAGGCATCTATAAAGAACTTTTCATTAAATAATACTGAAACAAATGTCTGTGTGTATGTATGCGTGTAGTCTTTTTCCAGTAACGTTAACAAAACCCTGGAATAGTACTGTATTTTTCGTAAACATGACTATTTGATTATAATTGAAATATTCTATCATTTTGGCTGTTTTTGCAGCAAGCACGTAAACCGTATGATGTGAGGGATGTCATTGAGCAGTATTCACAGGGTCATCTCAACCTCATGGTGCGCATCAAGGAGCTACAGAGAAGGTGGGATGAGGACTTTAACATTTCTAAACATGGATGGCATTTATAATAGCGAAATTAATGACTGTTTCATGACCTTTGGGTAAATAAAGCTGAGAAGTTAAGAGTACATCCATCCCTGTCTCACATTTCATCTGCCATTTCTGTACATCAACATTTCCCATGCTGCACACTTGGCCCTGACAGACTGGATCAGTCCTTAGGGAAGCTGTCTTTCTTCCAGACAAGTTCAGGTAAAGCTCACTCATTACCCTCTCTCATTGCTCAACCCCACACATTGTTTTTCTACAGTTTTGACCCCCTTGTTGTTCTTAATGTTGGTGTTTATTGTTGTCTTGTAGTCTTAGTGCACATTCAAGTTTATGCAGCATTTTTTATAGCACCATTTTTGTCTCTTTTAGAGCGCATGAAAGACAAAGGCATAAACACTATTGGCTCCAGACTCAACAGGATGGAAGAGAAGGTAAGCGCTTGAATATTACTGGACAGTCATAGCATTTTTGTGTTTTAAAAGCACAGGGAAAACTTTATTACTATTGAGGATTCAAGTTTCTGAAACATCTTTTTAGTTAATACCATGTGCTTTTGAATTTTACTGCGCTATAAACTCCGAAACCAATCATTTCCAAGAGGTTACTCATTAGTATAACAATAACAAGTTCCAGTTCTTTAGTTTATTAATGCACACAGCACAATTGGTTCAGCAAGGACTCTACTGATAAGGATCTGTAAGCTTCATTCATCAAGCCTTAACCAAGAGACAGAAGGAACCTCTCTCTTTCTCTGCCTTCAATCAAACATCACTTTTTGAATACTTCTCAAACATCTTCTGTGAGTGATGTGTGCTGATAAAGGAGTTAAGACTCTAAAAAGAACAGCTTTCTGGGTTGTGTGTGTTGTGTGTGTGTGTGTAAACGTGAGAGGTCTGTTGGCCTCTCAGGATGACGGGGATTCAGGAGCTGTACAAACACTCACTCTGCTCCTGTTCATTTGCCACTCCAGCCATAAATCCTTTTACAAACAGCTCTCATCCCAGACACGAACTCGAAACAGCGTGCAGACTTGTTCACATGATCTCTCTCTCTCACATACTCACTCTCTTTCTCCCACATTGTCTCTTGTAGATGTCTGAGTAAGAAGCAAATTGACTCATTTTATGAAATGCCTTTAAAAAGCCTGTTTGACATGTTTTAAATTCTTTACTGAGAATGTTTAGAAAAGCATTGTAAGAGAAATTAGATCTTTTTTACGGGTTTCATAGCTGACATATCTTGGCATCTTTTTTCCAGTTGTATTTCCTTTTATTGGTTTATATATGAAAATCATAATAATAATCAAGTTGGTGACTTTAGGATAGATTTGATCTCATTGGCTTGCAAATGTTTGGCACAATGGCACATTTCTGTCACAATACTAGTGACTGATGCATTGAGTAGCCAAATTAAGTATTTCCCAGCAGGACACACAGTCTTTAACATTTTTTCTTTAAAGACCTGTTTGAAAATGTGTCATTAGTTGAAGAGTATGTGAACGGGATACCCTGCCCCTTACAGTGTCATTCTTCTTCCCATAATTCTGAGGTAAACAGGAAGCAGGCAGTGTTTGGTCCCCTGCCCCTTCAATCGCCGACGCTAAAGTGCCCTTTCGGTCCAGTCTATAGGCCCCCGGAACGCAATTTCTATAGAGGGGCAGCTGTACTGTTTAATATTATTGTGGAGACCATGACAAGTTTGATTTGGAATTCTTTCAGGATGATAAGGATATGATTTTCCCATCAAAAAAATAAATTTTCCATCAAATTTCAAGTTAATAATATTTCACAGAGAATAGTTTTATGGTTTACATGGTAGAAATATTAAAAGTGGTTTTTTATAGTATAATACTTTTTTTTTACTTTTAACTTGTATGCGAGTGTGAATAATTGACAGAATTTGTATTTTTTGAAGAATTTTGCTTTTAAGCTTCGACTCAAGATCTTCTTTTTCTCTGCTTGATTAGCAGTGTCCAAAAATTCATGTCTATAAGGGGAACGGCTGTATATGTTTACATGCTCTAATCTCCTGCTGCACTCTGTATGTTGGGATGTGTTTGTATGTGACCGTGGTGCCACTATCATTGTGTAAACTGTGGTTCAGCACGGAGACACTCGTCTGGTAATTTCTAATGGAGTGTAGACAGCACTGGCTCCACACATCACTTAGCCTCTACCCAAGGGAAAGAACCTCATGACATTTGGCTCCCCAACTGTAAAATAAAGAATAACAAGTATTTCCCTGACAGTTTTCTTCCTTTCAAACATGAATCCCTTTAAATATTTAACAAGAATCCCCACTGGTGTTGATGTATGATGTTTTTCATGCACATAGACATTCTAGAAAACATTCTTTTTGAAATTTCAAATAAAACTAAGAATACCACTGTACAAAATACTATTTTCAGTCTTTCTACTTGAAAATATCAGTGTTCCTTTTGTTCTTTTTTTTAACTGTAGACCTGGTTATAAATAGTTTCCACTCAATTCACTTTTAACAAATTACTGTGACCTAATCTACTCATGTTTCGACTATTCATCATCACCTAACTGATCAAACGGTAATCCCATTTTAAACATATAAAGAATAGATTTATTGCCTTTTCTAGTCTATTCATTCAGATGGGATCTTATATCAGGCGCTGGTGTTTTACAGCTTGTATTGACAGTTTGACTCTTGTTCATGCCATTTACAGGCTGACAGTTATTTAAAAAAAAAAGTTTTGAAAGTTGTGTTGAGGTCACACTCTCCTTTCCCCGCAGATCACACACATGGACAGGACACTGAACAGCATCGCAGAATCTCTTAACCTCATGTTGGCAAGGGAGAGAAGGGAAGATCTGGCCAGAGGGAAGGAACTGCGCAGCAGCTTCCACCGCCAATCAGCCACCTTCACCCTCTCAATGCCGAGCAGACAGGACAGCCTGACCAGCTCTGAGCAACTGTCCACAACAACTGTTATTCATGAGGACAGCTGAGATGCTAAAGCAGCACTAAACCACATAGCGCCTGATACTGGGTCTGTTTCAGACGGAATTCATATAAGAGATCAGTTTTGTTCGGCTTCAGCATAGGCTGATCTTGACTAATCCTGTTCATCTTTAGACAGTTGAATTTCTTTTGAAGCAACAAGATGTGTACATATTTTTTGAATACCATTAAGTATGATTTTGAGTTTTTGTTTATTCAGTTATTTTCTTATTATCTTCTTATATATAAACGGTTTTCCATACTTTTTGTGAGTGTTTGACTACTTCTGCTCCACACTCTTAAAAATAAGGGTTCTAAAATGGGTTTTTGCAGTGATGCCAAGAACTAATGGGTTCCCAAAGGAACCTTTTCATAGCGTGAAGAATATTTTAACTATATAGAAGTTTTTGTGCCATGTAAAGTTTTCATGGATAGATATAGATGCCAATAAAGAACCTTTATTTTTAGGAGTACACATGTGAACATTGTGACCTTTTTTTGGAGGGTTATGATTTTCTGAATGTTTTTAAATGATTTCTGTTGACAGGAACAAAATGTGTGCTCTTTGCTCTCGATTATGAATCACTAATAAGCTTTTAGAGGCACACAAATTTGTAAATACTGCTTAACTTCAGCAGCATAAAAACTTAGCTCTGTCCTCTCAATCATGTTTTATGTATATTCCTTCACCAATATGAATGTACTAGTTTTTGTACAAAAAAAGAAAAAAGAAATACTGTTTCCTAGAAACACTACTGATTCAATTCCCCAGTAAAATCCAAACTAATTTTTATGAAGTACTTTGTCAAAACTGCAACATTGACAAAAGTTCTATCCTGAATAAACATCTTGATTTTTTCTTTTTCCCATGTTTTCAGTGTTTTAATTTCTGCCATGTTTCGGTGAGGTCAAACGCCACAAGTGTGTGGGCAGTCTGGCTTCCCGCTCTTTCCCTTCGCCATCTGACCAGAATTGTGCTATTTATGCTGGTGTGGAGGCATTTATGGCATTCGGTAGCAGTTGTCTTTTTTTTTTTTTTTAAAGTCTTTCAGTGACACTTTCAGAATTCCTTTAGAGCATCCTGACAGATCAGTGACTTATGCAGCACACGACCATATGGGGAGCTCCGTGACCTCTGATCTTATAACAATACATTGGCTCTCAGGGGTGAGGGGTTTTGTTGCTATGGGGATGACTACATGCACACCCTCTGACCTTATCCTGGGCAGGAACACGGCTGTCCACTCTGCCTTTGTTCGGCACAGCTCCTCGTATGGACCATTGTCACCTGTAATATGTGCAACAAATCAGACATTCCGTCACATACGCATTCCTGAAAACCATGAAAATTTTGTCTTTATCACGCCTTTCTTGAAGGCTTAGGATTACATTTTGGGAAAGCTGAAGTAGCAAACCAGGATGTCAGCTTCCTCTATAACCATTTGTGCCAACTTAATCTCAAGTCAATAAAACCAAACCAGTTCATATCTGGCTTATAAATTTCCAAATAAATGAATAAATAGTCCCAAACGGTCCCTGCTACACTTTACCTCCTCATGGCAAGACAACTATGTCAACAAAGGAATCAACAGGACAACAGTATTGGCAGACACCACAGAGAGCAGGCATGCTACAGAGGGGGTCTGGCCCATATGCCGCCAGATAAATGATAAGCCTTTGTTATTCGTTTAAAAGGACGTACTGCTGTCACTGTCTCTGGGACCGCTGAGCAAACTTTGGGACCAAATGCCATTAATTCAAGCTAGTGAACCCATAGAGGTGTATCCAGCCTTGAAGACACAGCTTGCCAGTGCCTCCGCTAGTTTTATGGGTTTTATTAGTGAAAGAAAACCAGCTCTGAAATAGAAAGGGCTGCAGGGCTGATGGTTTTTGCTGCATACTGCAGATGAATTGTTTTATATATATATATATA
>NC_068391.1:355554-370554 GCF_023724105.1 Carassius gibelio | reverse complement strand
GAGACGAAAACACAACAGGCCAGGTCTTCACACGTCCATCAGAGAACTCTGGAGAACCAGGTTCAAGACCCTGGCATTCACTGCTTTCAGTTGAAGCCCAGCTTGTTTCTCCATGCTGGCTGTACTGATGTTGATCGCTTCTGCTCCCTTCCCGTCCCACCATGCACTTCTCCAAAAGCAGAGTGCGACTGTCGCAGCTTCCACGGCCCGAGTCGCAGTCTGACGGGCTTTTGGACTTCATGCAGTCCTCTGATAGATCTTTACTATCCAAAACCAATTCTTGCTCCTCATTGTCATACACCTCTAGGTACTCCACCAGTAAGTCATCGTAATCAATGGTTGGGGGGAAACCTTGGATCACCAGAGAATTGAAAACTTCCTCTGACTTTCCGCTCTGTAAAAAAGCAAGAAAAGCAAGTGAGATAACTTTCTCAAAAATGCAATTAAATGTGGCATGAGGGAAGATATCAAGACCTTTATAAAACTGAAAACTGTCATCATTTACTAACACTCAAGTTGTCCGAAACCTTTATGAGTTTCTTTATTCTGCTGAACACCAAGGAAGATATTTTGATGAATGTTGGAATGTTTGGAGGATACTATTCTTTCAATACTATGGAAGTCAATGGCTACCAGCAACTGTGTGGTTAACAACATTCTTCAAAATATCTTCTTTTGTGTTCGACAGAAGAAAGAAACTCATACAGGTTTGGCATAACTTGAGGGCAAGTAAATGATGAGGGAATTTTCATTTTTGGGTGAACTATGGGGTGTCCAGTTTATTACTGTGTAGCTGCTTTGATGTAATCTGTATTAAATAAATACTGTATAAATAAATGGTTGCATAACATAATACTTAATATTTTGAAATTAGGCAGTCTACCTTAAAGCTAACCTGATAAATTTTAAAGTTTACTTGAACACAGGCCTTTTTTTCGAGGCGCATGAGTGATTTTTTTATTACCTTGAGCAATTGTTTGTCGAATCCTTTGATTTTTGGTCCAGGAACAGGAGGCAGCAAACAAAGCTTCACACTGAATACAAATATAAAAATCAGAATAAGATTGAAAAAGTTTTTTCAAAGGTTAAATAAACCGTTTAATGATATTTTTTAAATGATATTTTCTTGAGGTGTTTGGGAGTTAATTAGTAATTTGTCATTAATTCTATGTCACTGCACAGTTAAGATTAATGTCTTTCAACATGTTATCCTGCTTGATCATAATATAAGCACTATGGATACTGAAAAGGGACTTATCTAGAATACGGAACAAAAGCTTCCACGTGTCCCGACAGGATTAAAAGATTAATTTTGGATCCTGTTCGTCCTTGTACTGTTGAAAATGCCTCACGTTATTTGACAATGTAATTAGTCTGTCTTTGTCTATTTAAATCTGTGCTGAGAGAAGCTGGCCTAAAAACTACATATGAGAGTAAAGTGTGGTACTGCAAGATCTGAATCAATCCTCTGAAGGCAGTTTAATCCTGCATAACAAGTATTCATCAGCAAAAACAAAGAGGCAAATACAGCCTATATATAAATGGTCTTTACATTTGCCAATGATGGTTATAAGATGGTAAGATGATATAGAATAAAATGCAAAACCTTACATTTAAAATCAAAAGTAAAATACAATCAATACATTTTTTAAAAAACAAATCATTTTAGGAAACATTTTAGGCTCAAAGACGTACCTGTTTCGTTTCACATTTAGAGTCCAGGTGAGGATGAGGACGATGAAGACAGAGAATATCGTGATCATGATCCACAGTGAACGTTCTCTGGGTATATCTACATATCGCAAACACAAAATCAGGAAATGGTGATTAATAGAGTGCATCTCTACTGCAATTTGTTTTTCCACTTATCATATATATAAAAAAAATGATAAACAGTAGGTAAAATTGGGTCACTGCATTTAAAAATAACACACTCTCAAAATAAACAAGTTTGGACATCGTGTTTTTTTAAAAAAAATGCTTTGAGCTGGAAAAATCTCTGACTCATTTTGCTCTATTTCATTTTTGCCACTGTTAAGTGCAACTCCCACCGGGCCTGGCTTTCCACGGAAGCTCCCGGGCAACTGAGGCCCAGCCAGAGCTGCGGCTCAAAAACGTGCACTGCTGAAATTGTGCTATCTGAGCTAGCTGAGGATGAGTTCATAACTCCTTGGAGAAAACTGAAGGCCTGTTAGTATTCCCTCTAGAATTGTCTGAGCTTCTAGATACATATGTGAAGAGCAGATTTGTTCTCAGGCTCGGCAGAAGACCATGGAGACACAGATTGTGGTCCTGAAATGGCTCTCTGCTAGACGATAATTAAATAGGCTTCATGCATGCCTCAACCTGCTGGACTAGAAATGTTTTGCTTTTCCTACATGTGTCTAAACTGAGCACATATTTTCAGACATGACGATTTTTTGGATCACTCCTGGTGCACGTTTTATACGATTACGATTCTTTTATATCTAAAGGTTCAAAAGTCTGATAACTGAAAATTTGGGATAACATATGTCAATTAAACCAGAAACTGTTATGCTGGTAATATAATTTAATAATAATTAAATTATGACAACTTATTATAATAAATGGTTTAACTGCATTAAATATGAGTAAAAATGCGTTTATAAAAATATTATATATTGTATTTCCCCCCCAAATATTATTACAAATATTATTGAATTTTTTAATTTGGTAATTCCCCTGAAAATATTTATTATGACCAAGTTTGCATTTACGACTAAAGAAAAATAAAGACTTACAGTCTGGCATTTTGACGTAGGTGGTTTGGGTCCACTCACTCCAGAACCCGTGATCAGGTTTACATCGCACCTGCACCATGAACTCTTTATCAGGGTGAAGACTGAACACATTGTAGTACTTCTGCATGCCAGCATCATATTCCTACAGTGAGATAAAGAGAGCATAAGCTACCACTGAAACACTTTTTATAATGTAAGTCTCATTGATCAATATGAAGATACAAAATATACGCTTCAATTTGTATGAATTCAGATCCAAGTAGATTTTACTTAAATATTTATCTAGTCCGCATTTAAACTGAAGACGGATGCATCATCAGCAATAATCATCAGTTACATATGTTGTCTCGGTTCATGAGCCAATACTACTGCTCTCAGTTTATTCTGTTACTAGGCAATCATTATTGTTCATGCCTCTGTGTTACTGAAGTGCAGCCTTTAGGGTGAAAAATCTGGTTTGATCTAGTCACTGTTGTTCTGCACATCTAGCCTCCCT
The DNA here is from genome assembly GCF_023724105.1 of Carassius gibelio. NCBI lineage: Eukaryota > Metazoa > Chordata > Actinopteri > Cypriniformes > Cyprinidae > Carassius > Carassius gibelio. The sequence continues at coordinate 367,296 of NC_068391.1, read as the reverse complement.
CAGGTTTCTGCAGACTAATGAAGACATAAACCTAGACTGGGACAGTCAATGATTAAACTGCTCAGTCTAACTTGCCCTTAGCATTGCATTCATTTAAGATCTCGGATAAAGTCACAAACAAACAACAGCTACTTTGAACTATTTTCTAACTTGTTGGCTCAGCTTTTAGCATGTTGGTTCGACAATGCTAATCCATAACACCAAGCATGTGAAGTATATTGTGAAGATGTCCAACTGTATTCTAGATGTCTGAACAGGGTAGCAAAAGTCCATCTCAATATTATCTAGACTTCAATCTAGTTAAACTGCTACAGACGTAACTGATAATCAAACATTTTCTAAAGACACAAAGATTAGTTTTTTTAAACCCACCTCCCATTCTTTATCTTTTTTTTGTTTGACTCGTAGCTGGTACTGTAGTGTGATCCACCCTGAGCGAGTGTCTGCGGTCCGGGGTTTCTCCCAGGACACTCTCACGAACGGACCCTGGTCTTCATCAACCACGACTGCTGTCACGTTCTCTGGAGTGTTTGGTTGAACTGTGGGTGAAAAGGAGAGCTCAGAAAGTCCATTATAAAAATATACAACAGTTAAAACTACCGCTCACTCACTTTAACACAACTATTCTGATTTGTAGTAATATTTTTATCAGAACATTTGAATTTGAGCGTGTAAAAAAATCCTTAAACAGTAATATTGTCAAATATTGAAATAACCGGTTTCTAATACATTTTAATATTTAATTTATTCCTGTGATGCAAAACTGAAATTACATCATTATTCCAGTCTTAAGTATCACATAAACGTTCAAAAATCAATCTAATATTCAGTTTTGCTGTTCAAGAAAGTCTTAGCATCATGTAAATAGTTGTGCAGTCGTGATACGCATACACGATTTTTTGCTAAACATAAAGTTCAGAAGAACGGCATCTGTTTGAAACAACATACTGTCCTTTTTGATCAATTAAATGTGCCAATGCTGAATAAATTAAGTATTAATAATAATAAAAAAGACTAATTTTTCTCACATTTTTATACATTTTTAAAGTAAAAAAAAGAAGAAGAAGAAGAAAATTCCGTCGTGTTTTTGACCCTAATGTTTTCAAACCTGTATATTGTTCTTTCTTCCATGGAACGTGTCATATTTTGTTGAATGTTTATGCTTTTCCATAGAGTATAATAAAAATGCACAGTAACCAGGGTCTGTCAAATTCCAAAAAAAGTGCACCATATGACTCTTGCAGTTTAAAGCAAGCCTTTTAAAGCCATATAGCTTTGTATGAGGAAAAGACTGAACTATAAGTCACTACTCTCCACTGTAGCAATCAAATCTGATTTGCTTATATTGCAAACATGTTTTGGTCTTGACAGCCCCTATAGTTCTTTTTTGGTGAACTATGGATTTAACACTCTGTAAATTCAGCACAAAACTAGTTTTTTTTTTTCCAGTTTGAGGGTGGGAAACTATAGTTGACACCTAATAAGGTCAAACTAAGTGACCTTTACACGCATACTTGCTGAAGAAGCAAAAAAGAAAGAACAGAAAAGTGTGCTTCGTATTGCAAATGAATGTTTCGCCCCTTCAGCATAAATAAAAACATCAGTTAAAGATTAGTCTCAGTTATAGTTGTACATATGAGTTAATGATAATATGGCGTTGCACTGAATGAACAAAACGTCAGATCAAAGGACCATGACCTTTCAAACTGTTCGGGATAAAACTAAAATTGCTAGTAAAAGTAAACAATGACGATCTTCTTAATTTTTAAACTGCCTTATGGCGTAATGCAGTTGAGAGCATGTGACCGACGATATTTTAAGACCCAAAGGACCAAATAATGTTCTTTTGCAACAGTGATCCCATAAAGCAGCAGTAACATTCCTTTTACTGATGGATCCACTGCAGTAAAGTCTGTACCTGTAGTCTATTATGTGCTAATTCACAAAATTATAAACGAATGACACATTATCCAGGAATATAAGGTGAGAGTAGTGGAAAAAGAGAAATACAGAGAAGGGATGATAGAGTACAAATTATATGTGCAAATTAATTGTTGGAAACTCATTAGCATACCTATATAGGCCACATCCACCTCCACAGGGTCTGAGATGTTCTTTCCCAGGGCATTGGTGGCCACCACAGTGATGTTGTAGTTGACCCAAAGCGATGTGTCGTTTTTGTTGAAGAAACACGAGTTGTCGCCCGCCGTTCTGTAATCTGGGCACTCGTAGATCGTTTCCGAGCTGCATATGAGACAAATAATTTATGATATAATTATGTCTGCACTGAGAGCTCCTGTCGTCAAGTCAAATTCCTTGAGTGTAAACATACTTGGTAAAAAAGCTGATGTAAAATTAACGTTTTTGATCAGGTTCCCCTGGTAAAATTAACATATTAGGGGCTAAAAATCATGTCATTGGGTTCACTTAAATCGACGGACATGAAAAGCAAACTGCAGCAACAGTGGTTAGAGAGGAAGTCGTGGCCTAGTGGTTAGAGAGTTTGACTCCTAACCCTAGGGTTGTGGGTTTGAATCTCGGTCCGGCAATACCACGACTGAGCGTGGCACCTTGAGCAAGGCACTGAACCCCCAACAGCTCCCCGGGTGCTGCAGCATGAATGGCTGTCCATTACTCCGGTTGTGTGTTCACAGTGTGTGTGTTTTCACTGCTCTGTGTGTGTGCACTTTGGATGGGTTAAATGTAGAGCACGGATTCTGAGTATGGGTCACCATACTTGGCTGAATGTCACTTCACTTTAGTGTTAAAGAAGCCTATTTCCATGGGAAAACTGTGGACTTGGCAACACTACTTCTGATTCTGATATCAACAGAAAGATGTACAATTACACAAATTAGACAATTACAAAAAAAAAAAAAAAAAAAAAATCCTGCTAGTTTGTGACAATTTATAACCAAAGTCTAAAGGTTGCAGTCTTAAACAGAAAAACTATATTTTGGTCATAAATATGGCAACATCAATACTAATCATACTGATATCATAAAAATATTAATCAGTGCATTTATTATGTTTGGGCCAAAAAGAAACTGAGTTTAATTGCGTTTAGTCCATGTCTAGTGGCTTTGATGCTAATCTGTAAAAAAATATTTAGCAGCACAACTTTATTTTTTTTGCACATTAAATCATGTGCATGTTAAGCTGCTGCAAATTCAGCTTTGCTTCACAGGAATATTTGCATTTTAAAATATACTGAAATAGAAAAGAGTTTTCTAATAATATTTAATATTATTACTGTTTTTACTGTATTGTGATAAATGCAGATTTGGTGAGTGTAAGAGACTTCTTAAAAAAAAAAGTAAACCTTCTGAACAGTAGTATATATACTAGTGTACTCCTTAAAATTCACAAAATATACTTTTTTGTTGCTTTTTTATATATGCAATTAATATGCAATTTATATGCAATTAAAATATAATATATATAAAATATCATTCTTTTTTTATGGCCCCAAAATATTGATGTTTCATTATGATGGTGAAAATGAAGGTTCAGCCAGTGTTTGTCAATAAAGAAAAGAAAATTTGCTCTTTAACCCCCCCCCACTAATATCACTATTTATTCATTGCAGCCTTGAAATATCCCAACTCAGCACATCCAACTCAGTTGGACCAACTGTATTAAAATTAATTCTATGAACTCCCCTCGGTGCAGTATTACACGGTATTAGATATGATGTTTGTGTACAGTACTTGCTGAATCTCAGTCTGTAATGTTGGCAAAACACTTCATTGCTGTAACGAGGATCCGCTCTGATGAAAATCTGAGGAGTTATTGGACAGGGTGTGTGGGCATGTGTGTGTATTGGCTGGAGGTAAGTCATGTGTGCGTTTCTGATTATTTCACATACTTGCTCAGAAAAAGAGGGAAATAAACACATGGCAGAAAAAAAAACCTTTAAAATGCTTATTACTGGAGGAAAGGACAAAACACAGCAAGACTTTTGAAACCTCATTAGGAGCCAAAGAAAAGAGTAAGGACAAGCATTAAAATACTACTCTCAAGACAATAAAGAACGGCTCTAGAAAGGGAACAAGTAGAAGAGAGACTGACTTTTCTAGACGGTAGTAGAGGGCGTAGGTTGTGGGAAGACCTCCATCATCTCCAGGTTCCCACCAGCATGTGAAGGTCTCCTTCTCTGGAGAGCGACAGCTTGTGAGTCTGGGTTTGCCTGGCGCACTGACACCTATGGACGCATATCGTGCCCATTTAGAGTACATTATTGAATTCAACATCATGTTACATTAACATCTTGTAAAATAGGTATTTTTCTGTTTGAAACATACACATTTTATATGTAAAGTTTCACATTGAATTTATTGAGAATAATTTGTTTAATTTGTGTTTTCTTTTAAGTACCATGTAAATACTATGTAAATAATATGGCAATCATTCAGTTCCATTATATATATCAATGCATCACAACGTGAGAATCAGATCCAAAATTTTACATAGTTTTAAATAGTGAGGATGATATCAACTTAAAGGAACACTCCACTATTTTTGAAAATAGGCTCATTTTCCAACTTTCCTAGAGTTAAACAGTTGAGTTTTACTGTTTTCGAATCCATTCAGACGATCTCCGGGTCTGGTGGTAGCACTTTTAGCTTCAAAGTCATTTATGTACACAACCATTTAAAAGTTTGTGGGTCAGTTAGATTTTTAAATAACCAAAGCTGCATTTATTTGATGAAAAATACAATAAAAACAGCAATATTGTGAAAGACTATTAAAAAAAAAATAAATAACACCTATTTTAATATATGTTCAAATGTAATTTATTCCTGCGATGTAAAAGCTGAATTGTCAGCATCATTCCCTCAGTCTTCAGTGTCACACGATCCTTCAGAAATCATTCTAGTATGCTGAATTGCTGCTTGATATTTCTGTAAAAACTGATACATTATTTGATTAATAAAAACAGCATTTATATGAAATAGAATTTTTTTAAAATGTCTTTACTGTTATTTTCATCAATTTAATGCTGAATAAAGGTGTTAACTTTTTTTTTTAAACGTTACTGACCCCTAACTTTTGAACGGTGTTGAACAGTAAATTAAGTTTGTCAGGTTGTACTGCTAGCTTCATAAGAAACATACAGTAACATTAATCCTTACACTTGCTGCTCACCTGCTGCTTGTGATATTAATTTGGCAATAAAGCTCAAAATCAGCACAGCACCAGAGTTCCTCATCGTCCCTGATGGTTTCTGAAATCCTTAGATCTGTTAGTGAGAGACAAGAGTGGAAAAGTGAGATATTACATCTGTATGGTTTCCACTGACATAATGAACCCAATAATTCTTTATCAGATGGGGAAATTATTGTAAAATACAAAACATATCTTTCACAAATAAAGATTTCAAGCACATTAAAAATGAACGACTACATATTAAAACTGAAGAGAGTAGAAACAGTAACCGTAACTGATTCACATATTCATGAACCTTTTGTGTTCAGTATCAACATAAGATACTGTATATAGTATGAAGAACCACTACAATGAAGCAAACACCAAACTCACTAAAAAAACTTTCGTTGTCACTTGAAAATAACAGCTCCTTAAACCAGAGCAGTCAAATAAACCACTCCTGATATTTTAGGAATTTTACAAATATGATCCAAAAACAATTGCAGTTCTATCTCAAATCAAATCAAATGTTTTCTGAATTAGCATTCGTCGGATTTAAAAAAATAAAAATAAAATTAAGGTCAGATTTTATCATTTCTGTTTGTGTTGAAATATGCTTCCTTATCTGTACATCAAACTGAAGACATAACATTTTATACTTGTACTTATGACAGAGGAGGCACTTTCACAATAATCAAATGTGTCCTTGGTCACTCACTGGACATGCAGTAAACAATGCCTATCCATCACATCTGCACCTTTCAACACTTTCTCAATCATAGGTTCCTTTGGTACGTCTTATCAAAGAACAGTATGAATCATGACCTGTTTAATTTTAGAGAACAGAGCAATTCTGATCAGCCCAACTCATTTAGTTACTGTGAACTTGAAAGGAATCATCTATAATTTATGAGGTTTTGCAACCGACTGCTTGCCAGTTAAAAATATAGCGGTCATCAAACTGCCACGTTCTACATTTTTCCTGGCCAAAGCACCGTGTAAAAGAGCACTCCTAGTGTTGGAATTTTCCCACTAGTTTTATGGGTAATATCTGAATGTTTACAACTTTGAGGCAAAGGTTTTACACTGTGCTTTTTAACATCTCCTTTCAGACGAAATACTGTTATTGGCATACGTGAAAGTTCCAGAATGAATTGCTCAAGTCATAAAACAGACAGACAGATCCATGCTTCCAAAGAAAAGTTTAAAGGTCCATGGAAACAATTGAACTATCATCATGACAGACACACACAGCTAAACAAATTTCCAGTTTTTAAGCTTTTAAATAGGAAACAAAATATAATTTACTGATACTGGCAAAATTTGACAGAGAATTTTCTGGAAACTAAATAGCCACGAATACTGCACTAACAGCCATTTGTTTTCATTAGCATTTAGCCTTGAGAATGAATTCAAACTGTGCCAAACAAGCATGTGAGCACAAGCTAATCAATTAATTAAATTTTTATTTTTGTCATGCAGGCTGTTTTCTCACTTAAAGTATCAGTTTCTGACACTTTACGATATTACCAGTGTATACATTATATTCCAATACATTTGGCATCTGACTCCTCCGCAGAATCGGCTTAATCTCTAACATTAATCTGATGACAAAAATAAGCACTAAGCACATGGAAAGCATGATATTAGGACCACAGATTGACATCGACGTAAACATTACAGATAGAAAATGAGAGGAATAGAGAGAGAGAGAGAGCATAGAACTTCTATTTCCCCTTGTGAACAGGGTGGCATCACAGATTAAAAAAAGGGGGGAAAAAATCTTCTCCAGCTGGCATATACTCCATATCTGATTACGTAAGAGATTATATCATCATAACAGAAAGACTCAGTCAAACTGTGTTGGGCTTCATTCTCCAGTGCAATGCAAAGTGGAATAGTGCATGACACTGACCTGACACAAGCTAGCAGCCCTATGGAGCCTCAATGAGTTCAACGAGCATGAAGATTGAAGGAGGCAATGGGATTGTTGCTTTCCACCATGAATGGTTCAATAAACCTACAACTCAAATATGCACTTCTGAAAAATCATCTGTTGGCTTGGGATGGATTGGTATACAGTATTTGAACAATTTCTGCATCAGTTTCATATGGAGTCCCAAAAAGGACATGGTGATGAAAAAAAAAAAAATCTTGAAAAACAACAGGGTTCCTCTGACAAAATTTTGGTTCTCTCACAAAACATTTGCGTTTCTGCAAGAAACTTTGCATTTTCTCAAAAAACTTTGGCGTTTCCCCTTAGAAATGTTGCACTTTCTCACAAAACAGTTGCATTCTACAAAGCCTTGAAAGTAAATTGTGCACAAGAAATAATAATTAATTGATTGAATTAAATGATTCCATGCACACTGCAAGGCTTTTGAGAATGTCTCTATTACCCATTCCCAACTTAAAATAAAAAATAAAGTGTCTCTGTCCATAACATAATAGCGGCAACAGGTTTAAGAGGATGTGTCCTGACATTAATTCTATTATAAGTTTTTAATTAAAGTTTCTCATGGGTTTCCCCTTTTTTGAATGAATGCACAAAAGCAATGAAATCTTTCCTCATGACTAATTTGTTTTTAATATCACATATCTCTTTATGGGCTCTGTAGTCCCAGAATAAGGATCTCCAAAACTACATTCAACACTGAATGTTAATTTATTGCTCAGGTGGTTCCAAACCTGTATGACTTTCTTTCATCTTTAAAGCACAAAAAATATATTTTGAGGAATGTTTCAAATGATTTTGTCCATAAAATGAAAGTTGCTAGGGTCCAAAACAACACTGGTCCCTTCAACTTTTTCATTAAAAAATACGAAGACATCTTTAAAAATATCTTTTTTTTTTATTTCACAGAAGAAAGACACAGTGAAAGGTTTCTAAACATTTCAACACTCTCTCTTTCTGCTCACTTTTTAATATCCACATCCTGCTTTACTTGAAATTAAACATCTCTCAGAGGCCTGTCTCCACCCCACTGTGTCTGTCCCAGCCCTGTTACTCTAGTTTCAGCTTGTTCCCCTCACATTTAGGATTCTCTTTTGTCATCTGTCAGTCAGCCAAAACCATCTATAAAAGCCAAAGCATCCAAAGTATCTGTTGAATCTAGGGTTGGTTTTTGACTTAGCTATGATTTTACGGTGTGAAGGAAAGAAACTAAACTTTTCTCTCAACCTGCCTGATCCCTATAGTCAGATGAGGCGAATGAGATCTGTCTAATATCAACTGTGGTCAGCATTAAATACCATTCAGTACCAAGGACAGCAGCAGGACAGCTGCCCAAAACCCTAAGAACATCAAGTCTAAAATACTACCAAGACCACCCAGAAATTGTTTATTTTTTAAACAAAATTACTATTTTTTTTATACTAAGAATTCATTTTTGTAATAATTATAATAATAATAATAAAAATAATTCAATGGGATACTCTGAATTCACTCACTAAACCCTCTATAAGACGAACACATATTAAACAGAAAGAAAAGGAGAAAACAATTGTATATATATATATATATATATATATATATATATATATATATGTATGTATATATATATATATATATATATATATATGTATATATATATATATGTATATATATATATGTATATATATATATATATATATATGTATATATATATATATATATATATATATATATATATATATATGTATATATATATATATATATATATATATATATATATATATATATGTATATATATATATATATATATATATATATATATATATATGTATATATATATATGTATATATATATATATATATATATATATATATATATATATATATATATATATATATATATATATATATATATATATATACACTAACTGTCCTTTAACTGTCATCTAATTCGTTTTGTTTATTAACCTTAATTGGCAATCAATCAGTAAAGCTATAGAGGTGTGCGGATTGCTGACCCTGTAATCTTCAAAGCAGAATCCTGGACCAAGTTTAATACAGTAATGAGACAGCACAACACAAACAGGCATATCTGGCTGCAATGTGTATATCATTGTTGCTCTTCAAGTTATTTTTGCCAAGAAATGAAGTAGCGATAATGGCCTGAAGCAAAGGTAGCAACCCAGAAGTAATCTTGCATTGATTTATTGACTAGAATAATGCACTTAATGCTTGTTCATTGGCAAACAAATGCTGCACCCTGGACTGTTGCAGAAAAGTCACTGACAATCAGTGAACCCAGCTGGCTTGTAACTTTGTCATGTAAAATGAAAATTCAGACACGGTGGTGCCTGCGGTGAGGGTAAACACAATATTAATATCATCTCCTTCGAAGCAGTACAGCAGCCATTTGTTTATCGTGTGTGTGCTCCTGATGGCCTTATCCACTCTTGATTTTAAGAATGTTCCTTTTGATCTGATAATTGGCATTAGAAGACTTCCCTCCTACTGTTTACAGCTATCTTACATAACTTCCAAGGGGGTGGGTAAGCTGCTAAGCCGGGTGAACGGTTGCAAGCAGGGGCTTGTCGACAAGTCGGCACGTATCTAAAGATTATCCAGCAATACACTCTCTCTCTCACCCACCCTCCACTCTTCTTTGCCATTTCTGTCCCCTATAATTCCATATAGACCTCTGAGAGGTCTTGCTGGCATTAGGAGTTAATGTTGTCAGGTTAAAGCTATGAAAAGATCTAGGAGGATTACCTGACCTAATGTTGCTCCATCATTATACTTATAGAAGGTTTTACATTTGCACTGTGAATTGCGAGAATTAAACTATGCTAATGGGTGTTAACAATATGTCACCCTGGACTACATAACCAGTCATGAAATTTAGATGTATACAACATGATCTTTACCTAAAAAAATTCTAAAATTCTATAATTTTGACCAGACTAGAGATTTTTGTGTGTCATAGTCATAGTATTGTCACAGATCAGTGAGGTTATATGGGTGGCTTCAGCACATATCAACGTTTTCCAATTAGTTAATTATATTTACCATTTAACCTACAGTATCACTCAACACAGCTGTTCAGTCATAAGATGACATGGTGGTAGTAGCCATGGCAACATTTTTCGCTTCTACCCTGGACCTCTCTGGACCAGGAGAGGTTGTGAATCATTATTTGTCAGCAGTGCATTAGAGCCCTTATTATGAGAAGAGAACATAGCTGTATGTTTGCTTCAGGAAATGCACAGTTATATTCAATTAAACCTATAATGTTTCAATTTGTATGCGTATTAAAAGTATTTGAGTCAAAAAGATTGTACTGTAGACAGAAACAAGAAAGTAAGAGTGAAAGAATGAAAAACTATTAGAATTCTCTGTTTAGATCTTGCAATTCTGTTTTGATCTGTTTTGTTTCTGCCAATAAATGATATATATATATATATGTATATGTATATGTATATGTATAGATAGATAGATAGATAGATAGATAGATAGATAGATAGATAGATAGACAGATAGATAGATATCCGCTCCTTTTTAATAGTTACATTCAATTTTAATAGTGTAGATAAAGAATACACTGCATAATTTTCCCACTTATTATGCATCAACTTGCCTGATGTGAACATAAAATATATATTTTTTAATTTTATTTCAGAATTGTAAGATTTTTTTTTCCATGATTGAAACAATCTTCCACAGATTTGGTTCTAAATTGTAAAAATAGTTTTTTAAAAGTTGTAAATACAGGTCATTGGAGCACATACTATTTCAATGTTTTTACTTAAAAATGTCATATTTAATTCATTATGTTAAATTATGTTACTTGCCAATTCTTTGTAATTAATTTTGAAACTTACTAGCAATTTCTCAGTGAAAACTGCATCAACATACACCCTTTTTTTTCAGTGTACATAGGGCATGTTGTCACATGCCAAACGTCAGTCCAAGAAAGACAATTAAATATTTCCTAGAAAAGGTACCATCTGTTTAGATATTATCCAGAATTTAGTGGAAAACAAATAGCAGGAATCAACTGTCAAAGTTGCTCTGAAATAGAAACTTTCACGGTCGATTAACGCTTTTTTTCTGACAGTTCAGACATTTGTCTTCATGAGTCTTCAGCGTGTTGTTGTTTCAAATACTGTTTTCCAGCCCCCGCAGCAAAACTCTGCAGCAGTTGCACAATACAGTCTATTACCATCCAGCACAAGCCAGATCCAGCCCACCTCCTCAGAGGTGTAGATTTGCACTAGTAAGTGACAGACCTGAAAGGTGATCGGCCATGAGCCAAATCCAGACTAACGTTAGGGATTAGGATCATTACATCTTTGACGGGTGGACCTGTGTCTTTGGGGACATATCTAGTCTATGTGGGCGGTGATAACTGCGTTAGGCTAATCAACACAAATCTCTAAAGTAGTCCTTCGTCATTCAGGTATAATCAGAACACAATGAAGATGTAAACTCAAGATGAATTACATGATTTACTCATTGGTTTACAAGTTTGCAGCAATAAAATAACAGGCTTGTCTTTACTGAATTGCCTTTTTCTTAAAGGGATAGTTATGGAAACTTGTTTCCAATTTACTTTTTTCACATCACTTTTTCCTCAGAACTGTGAGATATAAACTCAGAATTCTTAAT
>NC_068391.1:349075-355054 GCF_023724105.1 Carassius gibelio | reverse complement strand
GGATCCACTTTGTAATTGAGTGCAACGTGCTTAAATGGACAGTCCATCAAAGGCATTTAAAGTTCTACCTTGGCATCATAGTGTTCCCTATCTGTCGGTCACTACGAGTTATGTGGACCGACAAATGGGGTCTCACTTGGGAGGCCAATCATCTCTGATTTTAAGAGAGAAAGCCAATGAAATTGGCAAGTGGATTAACACACCTGAGCCACTCCCCGTGCCAGCGGGTATAAATAGGGCGACAGGTGCATCCACTCATTCGATTTTTGCTTCGGAGCCGAGTGGTTGTATGAAAGCTGTTATACTCCACAAAGCCATTCATCTGCTGTGTCGGGAAGCTGTTCTGGTTGGCGGTACGGCGCAAACAGCGGTGTCCCTTTCAGCGATTCCCCTGGGCGCTTCAACTAAGAGAGCAGATTTCCTAAAAGAGCAAATCGCGGACGATTCGCGTCTTTTTCAAGACGCCGTTTCGTCCGCGTCCTTCTGGATGCGGTCGTTTCCTGTTCTCTGACAACGGCCACGTTCGCTCTCTTCCGTGTCTGGGCATTCAGCACGCTGAAGGCGCGTTCGTGGATGGTTCATGCACGCACTGCGTGTGTGACCATGGCAACGCTGTGATCGCGTCTCCCCTTTCTTAAAGGGAAGGGAGCAGACCCCTCTGTCACTACCCGTTCTGGTTTCTCTGTCTCGAGCAGAGGACCGCCGGCTAGTGCTCTGGGAGATTTGAAGGTGACAGTGAGAGCTTCTCCGCCGGGCCATGCCCCACGGACCTCTTACCCCTTCCGCAGTGTTTGTCCTGTGCAGCTGCTGGGTGATTTTGCTGGGCTGTCTTATGGCAGTCCCAACGGGTCATTCAGTTTGCCGCCGGAGATCAGATGTCGATTGCAGCATCAGGGGATGGGTTATCGACCTCTGTGGATGAAGATTCGGCGGGGCTGCCCCCCTCGGGTGTTGTCGCCACTGCCGAATTGGACCCAGAGTTGACAGCCGTGCTTGCCCGGGCAGCTGTGAGCATCAGGATGGAGGTGAATGCACCGCCCAGCCCTGAGTGCTCATGGCTGTTTGATTGGTTCTCGGTGTGGAGCGCGACTCACAACCGTGTTTTACTCTGGTTCCTTTCTTCCCGGATGTGCATGGGGAAGTGATGTAGTCGTGGATGGCCCCTTTTACGGCCGGAAGCAGCTCATTTCGTTCCTCCGTCCTCACTACCCTCGATGGCGAGGCAGCTAGGGGTGTGTTGACATTCCCCAGCAGGAGAGTGCGATTGCGGTGCACTTGTGTCCGCAAAACGCCGCCACTGGGAGGGATAGTCCGCGCCCTCACCCAAGGCCTGTAAGCTGTCGGCCGCGCTCGCTACCAAGGCTTACAGCGCTGCGTGCCAAGCTGTCTCTGCTTTGCATGCCATGGCTATCCTGCAAACCCAACAAGCCAAGGCTTTAACAAATACACGAGGGTAGGACCAACCCGAGGTTGATGCAGGAGCTGCGCATGGCGACTGACCTCCCCCTTCTGGGTGACGGAAGTCACAACGCAGTCCCTCGGGTAAGCGATGTCCACTCTGGTGGTCCAGTAGTGCCGTTTCATGTTCAGCCTGGTCTGTATGAGAGACATTGACAAAGTGCATTTTCTCGATGCTCCCATGTCCCAGGCTGTCCTGTGTGGCGACGCTGTCAGGGGCTGGGCCCAGTAGTTCCTGACAGAACAACAGCAGACTGAGGCCATACAGCACATCTTGCCACGACGTGATCCTCCGGTTGCCACCATTCCGTCGCAGGCAGTGCCTCAGCCTGCTCGTCGCCGAGGGCGCCCCCCTGCATCCTCCACACCAGCTCCGCCCCGTGCTGAGAGTTCTTCGAGGCCGGCGCGTCGAGCCCCGCGCAGGAGAGCGGCGCCCCCCGTGTCACTCCCTGCTGCAAAGTCCTCGAGGAAGTCGACTAAGCGGCCCTGACACGGGCAACTCGGAGATGAGGAGAACTGCTCTTCAGGAGATGGCGGAGAGAGCGCCACTCCTTCCCCCGGAGGAGGGCCGGGTGGAGAATCTTCTGGTTCTGTTCCGCCGCTGGTCGAACGGCCAGTGGCACCCACATTTTCATTGAAAGAGCAATTTCTCCTTCCTCCAAGTTGCAAGGCTCGTGGGCTGACAATGAGCGACGCACAGCTTCCTCATTCTCACCCAGGATGCCCCCTTTCGCCAGCGGCCAAGAGGTCACGGTTCGGAGACGCAACGCCTCTCCACGCGTCTCTGGCCAGTTCCTCCGGGAACACGGGGAGTGTGGTTGCGATGACCCAGGACGCAGTGCCTTCTGGGCCTTCCGGCACGACTCCCCATCGCTGCACCACTGCGGGTATGTCGACTGTCCCTTTTGTGCCACTTGTACGGTATCTGGGAGCGTGGCTTGCACTGCCCAACCCGTCACGCTGGCTCATCCGGACGGTCCGACTCGGCTATGTGATTCAGTTCGCCCGGCGACCCCCAAAGTTCAATGGCGTGCTCGAGACTTCGGTGGCAGTCCAGGATGCCCCTGTCTTGCGCGAGGAGATTGCTGTCCTCCTGGCGAAGGATGCAATCGAGCCGGTCCCTCCAGCCGAGATGAGGACGGGGTTTTATAGCCCTTACTTCATCGTGCCCAAGAAAAGCGGTGGCCTTCGACCTATCCTGGATCTGCGAGTCTTTAATCGGGCCCTACACAAGCTCCCGTTCAGGATGTTGACGCAGAAACGCATTATCAAATGCGTCCAGCCCCAGGACTGGTTTGCAGCGATCGACCTGAAAGACGCGTACTTTCATGTCTCTATCCTCCCTCGTCACAGATCGTTCCTGCGCTTTGCTTTCGAGGGTCAGGCATGGCAGTACAAGGTCCTCCCCTTCGGGCTCTGCCTGTCCCCCCGTGTCTTCACGAAGGTCGCAGAGGGCGCCCTTGCCCCACTCTGGGAAGTGGGCATCAGGATCCTCAACTATCTCGACGACTGGCTCATTATGGCCCGGTCCCGAGAAGAGTTGTGCGATCACAGGGACTTCGGGCTTCGGCACCTCAGTCAGTTGGGGCTTCAGGTTAACCGGGAGAAGAGCAAGCTCTCCCCTGTGTAGAGAATCTCTTATCTCGGTATGGAGTTAGACTCGGTGAGTATGACGGCACGTCTCACCAGCGAGTGTGCCCAGTCAGTGCTGAACTGCCTGAGTTCCCTCAGAGGCAGGACAGTGGTACCACTGAAACACTTTCAGAGGCTCCTGGGGCATATGGCATCCGCAGCCGCAGTCACGCCGCTCGGGTTGCTTCATATGAGACCACTTCAGCACTAGTTACACTCCCGAGTCCCGAGATGGGCATGGCGCCACGGTACACATCGTGTCACCATCACACTGATGTGTCGCCGCCTATTCAGTCCCTGGTCGGACCTTGCTTTTCTACGGGCCGGCGTGCCCTTAGAACAAGTGTCCCGGCACGTTGTTGTCACAACGGATGCCTCCAACTCGGGCTGGGGCGCGACATGCAACGGGCAGGCAGCTTCAGGATCCTGGACAGGACCTCGACTGCTTTGGCACATCAACTGCCTGGAGTTGCTGGCAGTGCATCTAGCTTTGCGACGGTTTCGTCCGCTAGTGCTGGACAAGCACGTGTTGGTCCGCACGGACAACACTGCGGCTGTTTCGTACATCAACCGACAGGGCGGTCTACGATCATGTCGCATGTCTCAACACGCCCGCCATCTCCTCCTCTGGAGTCAGACGTGGCTCAAGTCGCTGCGCGCTGTCCACATCCCGGGGGAGCTCAATCGTGCAGCCGACGTGCTCTCACGACAGCTCACTTTCCCCGGGGAATGGCGACTCCATCCCCAGACGGTCCAGCTGATCTGGAGTCGATTCGGGGAAGCCAGGTAGACCTGTTTGCTTCCCGCGAGTCCTCCCACTGCCAGCTGTACTATTCTCTGTCCCAGGCCCCCCTGGGCACAGATGCACTGGCATACAGCTGGCGTCGGCCTTTACGCAAGTATGCGTTTCCCCCAGTGAGCCTGCTCGCACAGACTCTGTGCAAGGTCAGGGAGGATGAGGAATAGGTCCTGTTGGTTGCGCCTTACTGGCCCACCCGGACCTGGTTTTCGGAACTCATGCTCCTCGTGACAGCCCCTCCCTGGCGCATCCCCCTGAGGAGAGACCTTCTCTCTCAGGGGCTTGGCACCATTTGGCACCCGCGTCCAGATCTCTGGAACCTCCATGTGTGGCTTCTAGACGGGACGCGGCAGACCTAAGTGATCTGCCCCCAGCGGTGGTAGACACTATCACTCAGGCTAGAGCCCCTTCTACGAGGCAGGCCTATGCTCTGAAGTGGAGTCTGTTCACAAATTTGTGTTCTTCTCACCGAGAAGACCCCCAGAGATGCCCGGTCAGAGTCGTGCTTTCTTTCCTGCAAGGTAGGCTGGAGCGTGGGCTGTCACCCTCCACCCTGAAGGTGTATGTGGCTGCCATTGCAGCACATCACGATGCAGTGGACGGCCGGTCCCTGGGGAGGCATGACCTGATCGTTAGGTTCCTGAGGGGTGCCAGAAGGTTACATCCTCCTAGGACACCCTTGATTCCCTCCTGGGACCTCTCTATTGTCCTGGCGGGACTTCAGAGGGGTCCCTTTGAGCCGCTGGATTCGGTTGAGCTGAAGTTCCTGTCTCTCAAGACAGCGCTCCTGATCGCGCTCACTTCCATCAAGAGGGTCGGGGACCTCCAAGCATTTTCGGTAAGTGAAGAGTGCCTTGTGTTCGGGCCGGCCTACTCTCACGTTGTCCTGAGACCCCGGCCTGGATACGTGCCCAAGGTTCCCACCACTCCCTTCCGAGACCAGGTGGTGAACCTGCAAGCGCTGCCCCTGGAGGAGGCAGATCCAGCCTTGTCGTTGCTGTGTCCCGTAAGAGCGCTTCACATATACGTGGACCGCACCCAGAGCTTCAGAAGCTCTGAGCAGCTCCTGGTCTGCTTTGGAGGTCAGCAGAAGGGGAAGGCTGTCTCTAAGCAGAGGTTGGCCCACTGGATAGTGAGCTACAGAGCTAATAAAATGCAGTTAGCATCTAACCAGAAGTGCAAGAATATAGTGTTTTATATACATAAAAGTGCAGAGTAAGTAAAGCTATACAGAATATACAGTGTAGTTGCTATATACGATATTGATCAGAGTATATACAGAATATAAATATGAATGCAATGTAGGGATCGTATGTACATGATGAACAGAGCAATGAAGGATTATATATACATTATGAACAGCAGGAACGTGAGAACGACGGTAATAAATACAGTCGAATGAGTGTGCAAAAGTATTGTTGAACGATGTATTATATGCAAAAACAGTAGTGCAGTGATATTTTTTGTAGAAATAGTTTACTGTGCTTGTACATTAACAACTTTAGACAGTTTATGGTGTGATAGCTTTAACCATGTGCAGTTTCTTAGCGTAATGCGATGAGAAAGTGTGTGGTTTACAGTTCGCTCTAGCGTCCGTTAAACACGGCAAAGTCAAGAAATCTCGCAATTTTTGGGCGAAAGCGTTAGAACAAAACATTTGTCAATGCGGTGTTAGGCTATATTGAACTCACGGTCATTATAAAGTTTTGTATGTTTATTTTCATTTCAACATATTAATGAACGCTGTTACAGATTTTGTCTTAGTAACGTGTAATAAGACAGTTTTTGTTAAAAGATAAAGATATGGGCTGTTTGAGTAACACCGTCGTCTCCGATGCTCGAAGTTTTCACCGCTTACAGGCACCCCACTAACCTAAACCTGTAACTCTATCATAATTATTTTAAATAACTATAAACTTCATGCGTGACGCCTATGTAACTGACTAACATGTATGCTAAACAAAACATTTGCTGTGGTGAAAAAAATTAAGTGAATTAATAGATGTCAGAAACTGCTTGCCTCGCGGTTTTCTTAAAGAATAGCGGGTTATTTAGACGTGACAGCGATTTATTTATTGAAGTACTGTTTA